>NW_014554417.1:53994-64526 GCF_001313825.1 Dinoponera quadriceps | reverse complement strand
CGTCTGTTGTTGACGTGCTCGGGCGTCCGGCACGCTCTTCGTCGTTCACATCTTCTCGGCCCTCTGAGAACATTTTGTACCACCGATAAACGTTGCTTCGGTCCAAGGTAGCTTCACCATATGCCACAGTCAACATTCGGAATGCGTCCGCGCACTTAATTTTGTTAGATTCTTTGATCCATTTTTTGGAATAGGCAAAAATCGAAGACGAGCCAAAACACGTCCAAGCAAAACAGCTGTCAAAGATAAACTGAATATTCAAAATGGCCGAACTTGTCGGCATAAGTGAGGGACATGAGTACCAACATAACGCCACAAAAAAATCGAAAATCGAATATACGTAACCCGCGGAAATTCAAAATTCACGATATTTTTGAACAAACCTCGTATATTAACACATTAACGGCGGGCGATCTCGACGAAAGTATGCTAGGTAGCGCGGCGCCCGCCTTGTTTTTCGGCCTAGAGCGGGCGATATTTTGTGTGATCATAAAAACTTTAAGGTACAGTCGAGCTAAATCGTATTACTACGACTCCCGCCTTTAAGCCGCAGTCGAGATAAATCGTAGTACTACGACTCCCGCCCTTAATGTGTTAACAGTCCTTACTTCAAACTTGCTTCAGTTGAGATGATCAGATTTGAATTTAAAGTTAGAGGCCATTCAACAATTACGTCACACTACGAGGGGAAGGAGGTCTATTAGCTTGCGTGACAGTCTGTGATAGTAGGGGAGGAGTAAAAGCCCATGGAACGCCATATTAGATAGCATAACTTGTAAATATGGATGCGCGTGGTTATCCACTTCGTTCATATTCGTGATACATTTGGTGAACATTTTTAAGTTTTGACATGACGTTGTATTAGTAATCAAAATGTTAATTTTTTAATATTTATTCTTTTGAAAACACACAACTTTTATTAATCAAAATTATGAAATGATTTAATTTGATGTTATATATCTAAAAATTATTTGTATTTTAGAAAAAGATAATATCGCGTAGTCTAATAATTATTATCCACAATATGGTTATAAGTCATTTTTTTATTCTATGTATTGGTGGGCGGGGGATAATTCCATATGTCGTAATATTAGAAAAAAGCAAATATTTTGTGACAAAGGAGAGAGAGTAAAAATATTCAAATGTAGCGTGATTGTTGAATGATCCTATAGATATGTTTTCTAGAGCTGAATTGCGACTGCACATGTAATGTTAAATATATTATACGGCTTAGAAAAACACTCAAACCTAACTTTGTATCAAACCTGAGTATCTCATATGGCACAAGTTTCAAATAATAACTATTAATACGAGCACAAAAGAATTCTCTCTAGAACCTCATTTCAGCTTTCATGCACTTCACTACACTACATTTTCTTCACCTCTCAAAATATACGTTAAACAATGATTTAGTAATAGCAGCTAAATTTAATTATCTTTCTCATTATTTTAATTCGAATTTTGCTGTCATTACTAAAAACTAATTATTAGAAGTAAAATGCATTTGCTGTGAGATGCAACTTCATTAACTGAAATTATTAACATGAATAGCTAAAGTTGGTTAGCTGTACTCCCTCTCTCTCTCTCTGATTATATTATATGTCTACATATAAACAATATGAAAGATGTTTATACATATGTATTAGGTAATAAACTTAATTCCTGCCACTCGCTACTAGAAGATGCCGGTTCCAACGCTAGCGAGTTTCGACGGTGGAGTTGCATGTTTTGTGTAGTTTAAACATTGTTGAAAGCGATTCAGTCCTCACAGGTTAGATTTCTCGACACCAAAGAGATTTTCCAATCGATTGAAAATGAACCGCGATAAGCTGTTTTTCCGACATGTGTTTCTTCACTGCTTTGACCTCAAGAAAACCGCAGTTGAAACGCACCGCTTATTATCCGAAGTGTATGGTGATGAAACTCCATCGGAAAGAACATGTAGAGTTTGGTTTGAATACTTTCGAAACGGTGATTTTGACATGAGAGGCAAAGAACGTCCTGGATAGCCGAAAAAATGTAAAGATGTCGAGCTGCAAGAATTGCTCGATGAGGATTCAGCTCAAACGCTTTTAGACTTGTCGAAAAGCGTTAAATGTTACTCCAATGGCCGTCTCAAAACGCTTGCATGTCATGGGAAAAATTCATAAGGAAGGGATATGGCTACCACATAAGTTGTCAGAAAATGCCATTTTAAATCGTTTGTCTATCGCGACTTCTTTGCTTGCCAGGCAAAGAAAAAAAGAGTTTTTGTGGCGTATCGTGACTGGCGATGAAAAATGGATTTATTTTGATGATCCCAAGCGGAGGAAATCATGAATGGACCCCGGCCAACAATCCACTTAAACGCCGAAGAGGAATATTCATGGGCATAAGACCTTGCTCTGCATTTGGTGGGGCCAGAGCGGTATGCTGTATTACGAGCTCTTACATCCAAATAAAACCGTTACAGCTGATCGCTATCAACAGCAATTATGCCGATTGAGTAACGAGTTGATGCAAAAAAGACCATCCGTAGTCAACAATCGACGCAAAGTCATTCTTTTGCATGATAACGCTCGACCACATGTTGCAAAAAGTGTGAACCAGACACTTCTACAGCATGAATGGGGAGTCTTCCCACATCCAGCGTACTCTCCAGACATGGCACCGTCGGATTATCATCTCTTCTTGTCGATGAAACACGCACTTACAGACACATACTTCTCCAGGTACGAAAAAGTCCAAAAATGGGTGGATGAATGGATCGCTTCGAAAGAAACCGCATTCTACCGTCGTGGGATTGTCCTGTTGCCGGAGAGGTGGGAAAAAGTAGTAGAAAATAGAGGAAATTATTTTTATTAAGGTATTTATTCATCTTCCCTTTCACAGACAACAAACAGATCAATTTTTGAGACAAAAAACGGCAGGAATTAAGTTTACTATCTAATATATCAATCGACAAAGTGATGTAATACCTCAAGTAATTGACTCGCGATTGAAACGACCCGGAAGTCTTGGGTTCGAGTTTATTTTATGCTTAAATATATTTTTCAGATACGATATAGCGTTAAATTAAGTAAGTGGCTATTTGAGACAAAATCAGCATATATTAACATTTTAAGATAGCTTCCGTTGAGAGAAAAGCAGTAAATTTCTAGTCAAGAATGTGAATATCATTCTAATATTGCGATTTAGCTAATATTTTTTGTCAAAGTATCTAAATTCAAACAATTAATAAATTTATGGCAGTAGCAACATTAGCTAACCCTAGAATTCAAAGATACATCTTAGCTTGCCACAGCTAGATTTTAGCTCCTATGGTCAATTCTCCTCTAAGTTTATATCAACAATCTTTCAAGAATCTGTATTTTCAGACGAAATTGTCCATCTTACTGCAACTACTTAACACCCAAGCATCTCAGCGACTTTCTCGGTCGCTCGTTCGACCGTGAATGATTCGCGTGACCGTACGCGTAATCGTATCGAATAAAAATGGTCTGGCGTATGCAGCTCGCCGTTGTCGCTCGGATGACGCTCGTGAACGGCCGAACTACGCTCATGAAATCAAATGAAACTAACTCACGCTGCCGTTTTCGGGCACCGTTTAGTTTCATTAGTGTTGCCGGGCCGGGCCGGGCCGGTCGGGCTTCGCTTGGTCTGCCAGCCGATAAGCACGACGGTGAGGGTGGCGAGCGCATCGGCACAGCCGTGTGCACACGTATCGCGCGAGAACGCATATGTACGCGTGCAACTAATGAACTGGCATCGGCTGATTAACCCCAAACCGTGGGTATTATGTGCTTAACTCTCCTTCCCTCTGTTTCGCTCCCGTTACCTCTCTGTATACCTCTCGTCTCTCTCCCCCTCTTTCTCTCTCTCTCCCTCTCTCTCTCTCCCTCTCTCTCTCTCTCTCTCCCTCCCTCTCTCTCTCTCTCTCTCTCTCTCTCTCCTGTATGCACACCAACACAAAAGATACGTCGATACTCAACGGTACGATATTTATATAAAAGACATGATTATTCGAGTTGATACTTGAGATAGTTGATTCATAAAGTGCTAGATTTTTACAGTGGCGATGTTAAGAAATTCCTTTGTAAGTTTATTATTTATTGAAAAAAGTTTTTCCCATAACTCTATTTAATCATATAATATAATTAATAAATGTTAATTTTGAGTGTGTGCGAAATTAAGATAAATATATACATGATATTACAAACAACATTTATTTTTTATTTTCCTTATTAATGCTTCATATTTATACGTCAGTTCAGCTAATAGAGATGTACACTTAATAAAAAATGAAGTATAAATATATATATATTTATATTGCGGGCGCTATATCGTACGATGCCACTATAAATTATAAAGGACGATAAATAAAAAAGCCGATTTCGTTCCCCGAAGTAAAAGTGATGTTTTTTTTTGTAATTTTTGATGAACTGTTAAATCTGATTCTGACTGTTAAACAGATTTTAATTTATCGGACAAATATTAAAAGCAGCATATGAAGTTATTAAATATATAAAAAGCTATTATAGGAACGGTATGTTAATGAAAGTGTAGAATAAAAGTGTATAATAAAATAAATAATATTAGATGATGATGAATGATGAAGAATAAACAATATTAATCGATCCATATATGAATGACACAAATTAATAAATGAAGAAGGTATTTGGCCTTATTCGGTCTTCTTATTTGGTCAAAGCGGATCTTGATACTTAAAAATAGTTTTTATATAAATCTTACAATTTCCAACAGTAAAATACTACAATAATAAAATACTTTTAAGGAGCGGAAATATATACGAAGTGTGACAATTTAATTCCCGGAATGCACTCTCACTCTCACTTTAAAAAATATATATGTGGAACTGGGCACTTCCGTCTTCAAAGCACTCCCCTTATGCATCTATAAACTGATTTAACAGCGTTCCCATTTCTGGAAATAAGCCTGGAACTCATTTTCCGGAATACAATTGAGCAGCTGTCTCACATTCTGTTGAATATCAGTTATAGTAGAAAATCTTCGTCCTTTCAGCGCAGCTTGTAATTTTGGAAATAACCAAAAATCACAGGGAATTAAGTCAGGTGAATAGGCAGGATGGTCTAATTGGATAATTGCTTTTTTGACCAAAATGTCTCTCATAATGAACGCGCTGTGACTTGACGCATTGTCATGATGAATGATCCACTTGTCAGGCCACAATTCGGGTCTTTTTCTTCAAATAGAATCTCGTAATCTCTAAACGTTTCACATTTGCCGATTTACACACAAAATTTGATATTAATATGTTGCTCTAAATTTCGATCACCCATTTTTACTCCCAAGTGTAAATATGGATATTTATTATCTTCTCAATAGCTAACAACTAGCTTTATCAGCTTGAAATTTACACGTGTTAGCTTAAACATATTCAAACGCAAATACTAGTGTGATTTCGATACAATTAGGTCACAGGTGACACCAGACGGCCATTCTAAGAATTCAATTGTCACATCTCGTATATAAGAAAATAAATTTATAGATGTTTGCTAAGTTCGATCCATCATAAATTTAATTTGTGAAACTACTACAAAAAAATCAGCCGTTAAAAATGTTAAAATAATTGGCTGATTTTTTTGTAGTAGTTTCACAAATTAAATTCATGATGGATCGAACTTAGCAAACATCAAATATGTGAAAAAAATGTTTTCCAAAATTTTCTTTCCTACCGCCTAAACTATTCCTATGTGCAAAAGACACTCGTAAAATTTAATTCCAACTCTTATGGTTATTAGAAGGGGTTGTATTATGATTTAATAATTTTTACATAGATTACTGATTGTTTAATGTTATTCTGCAAAAAACATTCAAACGCTGATTCAAAGTAATTTAGTATTTTGTTTTCATTTCCAAATGAGATTTTCGGCTTATTACCATCGCTAAGGCGTGGTTTTTTGTACGTAATCTTGAGTTTTTTTTTTGTATGTAATCTTAAGTTCATTTTAAAACAATTATATGAACCGAAGTTAAACAAACAAATTCTACTTCTAAGTTGTGCTCATTTTTCTTTTTTTCGTGATTTTGAAAAGGTATGCAGCCACAGGAGTGCAACCCTTAGGCTCGCTAATTTTTTTGCGATTAGTTTTATGTTTTTCTTTTAAAATGAGACCTTAACAAAGATGATATGTTATTTTTATAGAAGTTTATGAATTTTTAAAAGTGCTAGTACATATGTGTATATGTGTACTACTAGCCATTAAAGGATTAAGGACGCAAAAATATTGTACACTGATCTTCAATAGCGTGATTCAGCTGAGCTTCGAAGCCTTGACATTTATTGGCCAAAACTCACCGGTCTTTCGAATCGTTCACATTACATTTAGTTATCCCGAGTCGAAATTTACTCTGAGTCGGATACTACTCTGACAGTGTGCGCCCACTCAGATGATCTATGGATTAGTAGTAACCTATTTTGACGAAACTATACATTTGTTAACTTCCCTCTCCTCTCTTGAACCTTTAATTTTGCAGATTTATTTCTAATGCTACTTTGAAGTTAATAAATACTCCCGATATTTCGATTTTTAATTTCGTACAAGTATTTACGACAACCAATTTTAACGTTGAAAATAGCGAAAACAGAAATTTAAGATATCATTATGTTCAGAGTAAGAGTAAATCATATCATTAAAATTAAACATATTTTGTTACCTTAGCTCCTACTATGTTGTAAAATTAAATATTTAACACGGGACCGGAATTTCGACTCGGGACACGTGCACATTGTGATTTGATTATTGAAATTTACGATACAGTCAGATTATTGAAGATTACCATATTTTTTCTTCATGAGTTTTGCGACATATCTAACGTATCCAATAAGAGAATTAGAGTTCTTTGGTAATTCTTAGAAGACACATTTTTCTATTGGATACAAAACCACTTGTCGAGAAAAAGTATTGCAATCTTTAAAATCATGCAACAGTTATCGCGATGAGTCCGAGATGACAATCGAATTTCGCGCGTATCAGAGATATCATCGGATGCGTTGGATGCTCTTTCTCTTTTCTTCCGCCTCGTCTCTCTCTCTTTCTCTCGCGATTTTCCAGCTAGACGAAGTTCCCGACGAACGAGACGCGAAGATATATACACGCATGTACACACGTACCGTCACGTCGGGAATAATGAAGGGGGAAAGAATGCGAAGGAAATCGGCGATGAACGGTGGCGCAAACGAGCTACGCTCGAGCTACGCTCCACCGTGTGTTGAAAAAGTCCGGCGTTTTTTACGCTCCGAGTAATTATCGCTTTAAATGAAACGTTACTGAGCGAGCGCGAGAAGATTGAGTAAACAAGAAGCAATGTCTGTGGTCGGATGAATGGCGGTCGGTGAATATATAGGACAGCAAGAAAGACAAGGGTGGCCCGCGCGAACGGGCGCGTACACGGTAGAGAGAGTGAGAGAGAGAAGGAGGAATGGAGGGAAGAGGGCTGTGTAGGGATATATTCTCATGTATAATTCACACCTCGAGCGCCATGCCTCCACTGCCATTGGTCGAGGCTCACTCTGTCGCTGGTTTTACGAGAAAATCTAAGGATCAAGCACACACATTCTCTCTGATACACACACATTCCTTCACAGTGAATTTACGCGCGGACGCGCCGTCGCGAGGAACTGTTCTCTCTCTCCCGGAGAAGAGTGAATCGACGTTTCTTGCGGTTCCGCAATCCGCATACAAAGGATGATTTTGCGCCTTTCTTCCGCGTTCCCTCCGGAGCGATCGCGGACAACGTGATAAGAATTCCCAACGGGAACCCGCGAGCGTTAAATCTCGCTCTCCGGGAGTAAACCCACTTGCCTGCCGTAGTAGGCGAAGTATGGCGAATATCGTTCTCCGAGACTCCCAAGGCCGCGTTCGGACTTTCGTCTCGCTCGTTCAGAACCCCGAACGTTGCCAACATGAACTTCGGCCCGGGTGTATACTCGCCTTTTCCCGACGGCGAATCACCCCTGGATCACCCGATCGCAAACGGAAACGGCAATTTTCAGCGGCTTCCCGGTTTCAACGAAACGATGCCTTGGCTGATACTATCGGACCGATTCAGTACTCTCAATAAGTACATATCGGACTTGATCTCGTCGTTAAGGGCAATCGAACTCCGACCGAACGCACTGCAATATCTAACATTACTTTTTATCGCGCTCGCGCCCGGAGAGAGAGAAAGAACGAGGCGGCTCCTTCGTCCGTCGTTTCACGCGCGCGAAAGAGGTGGCGAGAGAGGAAGAAACTTTTTCCCAGCTTTATTAGAGGGTGTGCGCGCCGAGGGTATTCCTGCGATTTGAGCACTGCGATTCTGCGCACTCGTTCGGCCGCTATCTAATATCACGGTTCGCCACACGAACACCCATAAAAGCGATTATTGTCCAATGATAGTTCTTTCTCTCGGCCCTTCGCTTCGACCGCCGTTCCCCTCTCTACTCTTCACCCTCGCTCTCTCTCTCTCTCTCTCTCCTTCCCCCCTCTCCTTTTCACGATGTCTCTTAATAGCAGCCGAAGTGTTGGCAGCAGATGCCGAATTTCACGTCTTCGTCTTAATGTACCGTGCGCGCGCGCGCGCGTGCGATAATATCGCCATCGGAACTTCCCGTTGTTGTATCGCAATCTAAGTTATCAAGTTATCGACTTGCGGATTCGTATCGAAGTAGTATTGTTACCGGCCAGTGCCTCGCCCATTATTGAATTGTTGCGCACGAAGCTGAATATCGGTTCGTTCGGCGAAATTAGATCATTCGACCCAAGTTTCGAAATTTTGGTGCTACTTCGATGCTCTCAAGAATAGTTTGGGTAAATGTTTGGAAGTGTTACTCCACCGAAAACTGCTTTTCTCTTTGTAGTAATCAACAAAATAGATTATAAAAATGCACTTGTACAAATTTTAAGGAGGCGGCAGGTGAGGTTTTTTGGGGAAAAAATCGAAAACATCAAGATGTATTTGAAATTTTAAAGATCAATTCTGTGATAGTTATGACTTCGCTAGAAAGTTCTTTATATTTATGAACATATGTAATCGATTCTTCTTACAAATTTTCTTACTGTAAAAAAAGTTCTACATCTCAATTTCTTCTGCAGTAAAAAAATGTGTAAGAGCTGGAAAATCCTAAGTTCTCCGAAGTAAGTTGATCTGGAAGAGCCGATAGGAAGGCGAGGCTCATGAAAACAGAATAATTTCAAAGTTATTTGCCAAACCTTGCGTATGGGTGTATCTTTACTAATATTTTCAGGATCTATTATTTTAGTATAAAATAGATTCATTAATTTGGTGAGGCGGAAGATTCAAATATTTTGACAAGATGCAACCTTTAATAATAATTGCACCTATAAAAACATGTTCTGCTATTCTAAATGATGACTATAATAATTGCACCTATAAAAACATGTTCTACTATTCTAAATGATGACTGTTTCCCTCCATTTCATTGTAGGTACTTAGTTATTGTTACTTGACCGTAAATCACAGTAAAAATTTCGTAGATCCAAATACTGGTGTCCACACATAAAATATCGAACAAACTTGGTGATATGTGTTCCCAATTATCACTATATGGAAAGAGGAACATGCGTCCGCGAATATAGCCGAATTTCTACCTCAACGTACTTTTCTTGACCGTTATGAACGTGTTCGTGAATTTTTTTCATGTTTGTCAACGTTTTATTCCGATCTTACGGCTAATATGCATGACAATGTGAGACTTGTGAAGAAAAAAGTTCGACAGGAAATAGAACTTAAATCGTTAGATAAAAACCTCATGCCCCTTTTTAAAACATATACAAAATATCTTTTTATAACTTCTTTTATTAATTATTAATACCAAAAAACGCAGTTTTCGGTGTAGTACTTCTAAATATTTACCATAATTTGCCTACTTAGATGGCCCATGGATTAGTAAGAACCCACTCCGACAATACTGATGCTTATTAACTTCTCGTTTCAACGCCTTGAATTCTACAGATTTAATTTTCACGCTACATTGAACTGATTTTGATGCTGAAAAAGTAAGAACAGAAAATTAAGGTTATCAGTCTGCTTTATTATTTATCTTCTTAAGAATTTTTCACATTTTAACAATAGATCACTGTATGGAAAAAGGAACACGATCTATACACATAATAAAATTTAAAAAAATTAGTCATACTAAAACTGAAATAATTATAATCAAAGTTAACATTATTTAGACGTATTATACGGAGAAAAAAGATTCAAATAAATAATTACTTCAATACTCTTTAAGTAAAGTCGATTAAATAAATTTTATTTGAATCAAGTAAATATATTACTTGATCCTAATAAAAATTTTCTAAGAAGTATTGGAGTAATTATTTGTTTGAATTTACTTGCATATGAAAACTTCCATATGAAAACGACTCCCAAGATCATATTTTTAATTCCGCCAAACTATTCTTACAGTTTTATGTGAAAATGAGGAAACGATAAAAGAGACTTGTACAAATATTATAAAAAATTATAAGATCGCCGATCATCTAATTTTCCAGAAATTGAATATG
>NW_014554417.1:37793-53886 GCF_001313825.1 Dinoponera quadriceps | reverse complement strand
ACGCTATATTTCCCTTTATTTATCTTGGTTAGGTATTTTCTTAAAGATAAAATGGTTAAATAATTTTACGTTAAATTAATATGTTAAAAAATTAAAAAAGTTTATAATAAATATATAAAAGTGCAAAAAACATATGGAAATACAGAAAAATTTGACGTCACGGTCATATCTCTATTATCGTGCATTCGTGTACGTCTATCAGTACTTATTACATATTCACAAATATATACCTAACATTGGTAATCCCAATCAAAATATTATACACTATTTATAAACTATTAGTGTAATAATTAGTATAATTAGTATAATAATACTAATAGTTATAAACTATTATGCGTCAAAGTGCAAAAAACGATTATTTCTTTATGAGTTTTTAAACATTATGTAGGGTTGATTGATATTTTCTACAATATTAAAGCTATGCATCATAAATCATGTTTATAAACATTTGGCACAAATTTGTAGATGTTCTTCTCCGTGTTGTATTAACCATTACCTTCCTAACAATATTGTCACGGACCTACTACCTTGAGATATCATTATCAAAATATAAGTAAATTATATGATGACAATTGAACTTATATTTCGCTATCTTAGTTCCTATTGTTATAGAATTAACACGTTCATTGCTAATCACGCGATATCGCGTGATGCGAGTCCTCACCAAACGGCCGATCACGCATTATCGCGTAATAGATATTTAGAGTACATAAATCCTATGTACATAATAATAAAAGCATATTAATAATGTATTAACTTATTTTGAGCACAATAAAAACTAAATAAAAAAATAAAAAAAATTTGGCCACCATACGAAATTCCAATTTTCAGCTTGGCAATGAACGTGTTAAAGATTTAACACACAGGGCCAAAATTCCACTTGGGGTGCGACGATAAAATCTCGAAAGAACGCTTTTCCACTAAAATATATGAGAATTATTTCGTAAGTATCTTTGTATTCGCACGTGTGTTAAAGGATGATCTTTCTTCTTCCAAGAAATTCGTTCCCAGTCATCGAATCGTCGATCGAATTCTTGGTTTATTTTTCTTTTTCCTTATTTGCTCGTGGCTCCGCGTCAACGACGAAGACCTGGATTGTTCGGATTTTTCACAAAAGTGTTCGCTCTCGAATTCGCCGCGCCCTTAAAGTTTCCGTGGAGATACGCACCTTCGGAAATACGGGACTCTTCGGATCGCCTCGAATTGTCGTATTTCGAATTGTACCGGACCCATGAATTTTTTCTCGAATTTAATTAAGGACTTGCGGTGCACGGGTGGATGATAATAATAAAGCTTTTCTAAGGGTAATCTGTACTTTGAGGGGTCGGCGGGGTAACGGAAGAGACAGAGAGTGAGAGAGGTATAGGAAAGCTCGAAGGGAGGAAAGCCGGGCGGATGAGAGAGGGCGAGGTGCCGTTTCACACAGGTTCGAGGCTTCACTACAGTTTATGACGAGGGTGGGTTTAAGAGGAACGTCGAGGGTTAAAGGGGGATAACTAAAGTAATTAGTGATGGTGAGCGAGCCAACCCCTTTCTTGGCTATACCTACACCCTTATCCCTCTCAGCGCCTTTAACGAGATGAAGATGTTGATTTATCGCGAATGCCCAGCTCCCTCTAAAGCCACGAAGGCCCACCACTGCCCGAGGATCAATCTCGGTATTAGAAATAAATTTCAAGTTCATATACTCTATTACTTTTTATTATCTGTATCTTTTTCTTTTTATAACAGAGCCTGATAATGCAACGACGGAGATTAATTTATTGCGATTTCGAAAGTCGATCGAGGAATTTACGATCGTAGTAATTTGCGAGATAGTAATTCGTGAGATTCGCTTCAGAAACGACTCTTTTTACGCTTAAAGCGGATCTTGCCAGATATGTTAACTCCCAGTTCATTATTTTATTTTATCTATATGTTCCAGAAGTATGAAAGAAAGAGAGATAATATAACAATAACGATAAACGCCGTGATTTCACAAATCCGATCGAGAAATTCAAAACGTAATTATAATTTGTAAGATTTATTTAAAACGCGATTATCTTTATATTTAAAGCGGATCTTGCGACTTATAAAATGACAGTTCGCTATTGTTTCAAGCTCCGAATATATCGCTGTTGAAGATTTCTCGGATAGAAAAATATAATTTTTCAAATTTAATTTTCCTCTCCACAATGGAGAATCGAGGATAATCGGGGATCGGAGATAATCGGCGAGAATTCGCGACAGAAAAATTTCACATTAATTACGGATCATCTCGCCGCGTCGCGAAAGTATACGTTGCCGACTAAATTTCGGCAAAAATAAGGAATACACGCGGTGTCGGGGGAATTAAGAGACGTAGCTTTTCATTTCCGCCCTGGGGAACATCGAGACAGCGCAACGTCTTGTCAGAATCGCTCGTGTCGCCCGTAGGTAAAACTCATCAACGCGTCGACCTTAAATTATCTGGAATTATGAGGAACCGGCCACTTTTATGCCCGAGACGTCTCCGTTATGTCGGACCCGGCGGAAACGACGGAAAAATTAAAGAGAGCCCGCGGGGCTTGTTATCTTTTTAATAATCAGAACCGACGGGCACACGGAGCGGTTCTCCCTTCTTACAAGTTGCCAGAGCTGTCAGAATCACGCCGGGAGCTTAATTCGCGATATAAAAGCCACGATCCTTGCTTGCGCCGGCCGGCCGGCCGGCTGATTTCACGGAACTTAACTGAGAGAGGGAGAGAGAGAGAGAGAGAGAGAGAGCGAGCGAGCGAGCGAGAGAAAAAGAGAGAGAAAGAGAGAAAATCCTCGGTATATCTCGCGTTTTTCGGACTTTTCGCGAAGAAAAGTAATATATATATATATATATATGCATCTGTCGAGAGAGAATATCTATTAAGAATAACGTCACTGGATCTATGTATATTACATGCGTTTATATGCAGAGAATTTTTCTCAGAGGTATAAAACATTAATGAACCAAAAAACTACAATAGTCTTTCTTGGCTAGAATATACTTATATAATTATACTTATATACTTATAACGTCGAAACAATTTCATGATAACATGGGAAATTTAAAAAGCAACGCAAATAACACAATTATATTTGCACATTGCTGTTTGAATCTATGATCCATGTTACGATGAATCATTTGCCTTTCTGCTGCTGTCACAAATGCGTATACATACTAATAGAGAAGAAGAGTGTATCATAGTCTCCTATTTACATTTTTTGTATAATAACGTTGTTAATAATGAATGTTTTAAATTAAAAATTTAATAATTACATTCGTCAGTGTTGTTCAATCGATTTTAGATTCAAAATTATAAGATATTTATTATTTAGGACGTCCAGGAGAAAAAGCTTACATATAATTATATAAAATTATATATAATTATATATAATTATATGTATTTTATATATGAAATTTGTCTTTATATAGCTACATATATAATTATATATAATTGTATATGTCCACATGAAATAAAAATACTGTTCAATGAAAAATAGAAAAATAGTTTGATTCAATTAAATGTTTACATCATGGGCAATCATAAACTTAAGCATTAACAATAAATTTACAATTATATTTGTATAATAATTTGTATAATAACACTTTTTAGAAAACATATACATGTGGAACATATATAGGGAGAAGAAAAGTATGGAAACCCTGAAAAGTCTCGAAAAATACAAATTTCACAGAAAAATGTTTCCAATAAGAGTTATAGGATTTAAAAAGATTTATTTTCTGATCTTATCTATAGTTTGACGTTGAATGGCGTCACCAAAATCAGGGCAATGTCCAGTTGAATTTTTAAAACATAACTCTTTATTTTTTATTGCTTTTCCTTATAGTCCTTGTTGAGACGTTTTCAGAACACTATAATAAAACTTCTTTTGGTTAAGAATTTCCTGAGATATTTTAAAATTTGTTATGATACTTTTTAATTTAAAATATGAAATATCTCGTAAAGTAAAGGAGGAGGATCTAACCATCTAAAGTAAAGATCGAAGGAGGATCTACCTTTGCAAAATAAAACGAATAATGTAAATATTCTAATAATTAGAGAGCTACTCAAAATCAGTTGTTTTTACGACTACCACACATCAGTTGCGTATTTAATATCTCTAATTATTAGAGTATTTACATTATTCGTTTTATTTTGTCAAAATACTATACCTTACTAAACGTGAACGAATATCTCTTTTGATGGTGAGAGGATAGGGAAACAGACTAAGGTCATACAATAATGTTAGGCAGCTCTTCAATGCAACGTTCCGGAATAAAAATATAAGTATCTCGAAATCTACGGTTCACAAAATAATCCAACGTTTCGAAGAAACTGGTAGCGTTAAAAATCGCTTAACACGTTCATTGCCAATCACGCGATATCGCGTAATGCGAGTTCTCACCAAACGGCCGATCACGCGTTATCGCGTAATAGATATTTAGAGTACATAAATCCTATATACATAATAATAAAAGCATATAAATAATATATTAACTTATTTTGAGCACAATAAAAACTAAATAAAAAAATTTTAAAAATTTGGCCACTACACGAAATTCCAATTTTCAGCTTGGCAATAAACGTGTTAAAAACAAGGAAATAAGCAACAAATCCCAAGAAATTATTAAATATTTTGCAATCCTTTGTGAAGAATCCACATATTTCCACCTGCAGAATAGCTGAAAAACAAATAGATCAGATAGATCAATTAGATCAGAAGTCGATGTGCAAAATATTAAAACAACATAAATTCCATCCATACAAAATTCATTTAGTATAAGAGCCGAATGAAAACGATTTTGATCGACGTCTAGAGTTTTGTGAATTAATAATGGAAAGAATCGATGCAAAACCTGATTTTGTTTACATCATAGTTTTTTCAGACGAAGCAACGTTTCAATTTAACGGTAATGTCAATCGAATACATTTATAGATTTTGGTCGAATACAAATCTCTATTAGATGCTAAAATTCATATTCAATATCAGGAGTAAATGTTTGGGCAGATATTTTAAATAATACTTTGATAGATTCATTCTTTACTGAAGGAAATTTAAAATTTAAATGCTAAAATATACGAGAATATATTGAGAAACCAAATAGTTCTTGCGATAAGGGCTATTGTTAGTGAAGTCATTGAGAACACTTGGTTCTAACAGGATGGTGCCGCGCCACAATAAGAAGAGATGTTCGTAATTATTTAAACGAAGTCTTAGCTGAACGATAAATAGGGAGGAGAGATCCGATTGAGTGATCAGTTCGATCGCCAGACCTCTCACCTCTCAACTATTTTCTACGGGACTATCTGAAGAATAAAGTTTGTACAACAAAACCACAAATTATGGATGACTTACATCGTCGAATCCTTGATGAAGCTGCTCTCATTCCCAATGATTACATTAGGAACGCTATTTTAAGATTTTACGGTCGACTAACACTGTCAAACTATGAATGGCGGACACATTAAAAATTTGTTATAAACTTGCTTTGAAGAAGTAGATTTTTTTTCGATTTTGCCTTAGATGATCAGATCTTTTTCCGATTTTGCTTTTGATAGCCGAATCCTCCTCCGATCTTACCTTAAATAGCCAGATCCTTCTCTTTTACTTTATGAAATATTTCATATTTTATATTAAAAAATATCATGACAAATTTTAAAATATCTCAGGAAATTCTTAACCAAATGAAGCTTTATTATAGTGTTGAAACGTTTCAAGGGCTATAAGTCTGCAGTAAAAAATAGGGGTCATATTTAAAAAATTCAACTGTCACTTGACCCTGTCCTGACATTGGCGACGTTACTCCAGGTCAAACCGATAAGATCAGTAAATAGATCTTTTTAAACCCTAAAACTTTTATTCAAAACACTTTTCTGTGAAACTTATATTTTTTGAGATTTTTCAGGGTTTCCATACTTTTTCCTCTTAACCTGTATAATTATATATAATTATATATAAGTATATATAATAGATAAAATTCATAATAATTTTTTGCCGGGGTTATTTATAAAAATGTGGCGGCGTTGTATAATGAATTGAAAAGTAAAATGGGTAGTAATTTGCCCCCCTTCTCTACTTCCCACTAAAATATATTTAAAAAATTAGTTTTGTTTAAAAAACACAATGTTTTGTTATAAATTTATATATTTACTCAAAATAAACTCACTCTCTCTCTCTCTCTCTCTCTCTCTCTCTCTCTCTCTCTCATAGAAAGGACAACAATGAACATAACCATGAATTTTTAATGTAGATATTGACTTATTTGTCAGAAAAGATAGATATAAACTGTCAGAAGGACAGTTTCTACAAAACAAATAAACTTTTAAACTTATCTTGAATTATTGATTTATCGAAGAACTACTTCGATGTGAAAACCTCGAAAAAGCCATTAAATCTATTTTATAGGTAGACTATATTATCAAAATGCCATGTTATTGTTTAACTTGATATAACTTAAAATGTATACAGTCGGTCACAGAATGACAATAGTTGCAACAGTTATTTTCTTATATACTTCGGAACATACAAAAAATATGACGAAGCGAATCTATGATTCACGAACATGCGCCATAGATGATTAGACAGCTGTCAAAATTAGATATGTGTATGTAAAAATTCCATGTGTACATGTAATTTTGATAGCTGTCTGACTATCAACTGTGCATGTTTGTAAATCATAGGTTCGCTTCATCCTATTTTTGGTGTGTTCCGAAACATATAAAATAAACTGTTGCAACCATCCCGTGACTGAGTACAGTGGAATAAAATAACGAACAAAACACTCAAGTATACATATAGTCGTGTGATAATACGCCCAAGTTTAAGAAATGGAGAAATGCGTAATTAAATGCTAGAATATACCTTGAAAATGTTTCGAAATGCTCAAGAGTAAAAATGCGTTATAACAAACGCCGGCTGTTATGTACTGGCACATTAGTGCCTCTGCGTAACGACGAGCTGCTAAACAAATAATTCCAATAAGTCATCACTAGAATTTGCTAACTAATAACGGAAGTATTAAGAGGGGCTATTATACCGACAAGGATCATAATATTACTTTCTCCTTTATTATATGTTATACAATAGTTATTACCCAGGACAAAATATTTCCCTACACTGGCATTAGAAATAATGCGCAATCCAAGTTCGGCATCGAAAATGCATATATCAATGGAGGACATTTTTTACCTTTCTCATATATTCCCTATACGTATGATAAATTTATACATAGATCACAGGTTAAAAAATATATTTGATTAAACTATTCATTTGTTGTAGTCATGTATAAATTTTTATTTTAGTATGAGTATACATTCTAGTCGCGCAATAGTCTAATAAATTATGCTATTATATAGAATTGTACTATATTATTTAACATTTTCTGTGCGTATGTGTCTAAAGAGGCAAATTTTCACGAGGAAACATGGAGCTCGAATTCGTGCAAATGAAGTCGATCAACGAATCACGCACGACTCATCGGCCGGACGCCGATGAATCCGAAGAGCGTTTAATTATTATTGTGGCGGGGCCGAAGGTAAACGCTCTTCAATTCAATTTCTACGACGTGCGCGCGCGCACACCGAGGAGAGATCGCCCTTTCCCACGGCACTGACGCTGACACGTTAGATAGATCGGCCATTAGGTTTGCGTTTCAAGAGGATATTGAGTTTCCCGGATTCCGTCGGTCAAATCAATTTGTAGCCATTAGGGCTGCCGTTGATTCGGGTTCGCTTCGGGCAAGCTTTTACGAGATAGATAGATNGGGGGGGGGGGTGAAAGGGGGAAAAGCAGAGAGAGAGAGAGAGAGTGTGTGTAATCTCCGCTCACCGTCGGCGGAGGAGAGCTCTAGCTTCGTATTTGCACTGCCGTCAGAGCTCCGGAGTCAAAGCGGAGAATATGTTTGATGCCTCTCGCGAACCTCATTCGATTCACCTCGCTCTAACTGCCACCCCCCTCTCCATAAGTCCTATCGTATTTTCTTACAAGGTACACATTACGGTAAGGTTAAATATGGATTTTTGTTACGTTATAACCGCAACCATACAGATCGTCTCCGTGCCCGAGGAGAGGAGAGGTCGTCCTGAGTCAAAATTTTGATGCTATATAGTAAGAAATTGTGTATTAAAAATGGTCCATCGAAATTTTGTGTTTAACATAAGGAGTGTATTACTTTAACATATTTGTACACTTTTTTATTACATATTTTTGTATACTTTTTAACACATTTCCCATTATACATATTAAAATAACGCAAAATTTCAGTGGAAAATTTCTGTTTTTAACACAAAATTTTTTACTACGTACTTTGACGCTCTTTAAAGATACTTCGCGCTTACTTAGATGGCTTATAAATTAGTAAAAACCTACTTTGACGATAGTAATACTTATTAAGTTCTTTCTCGAATCTTTAATTCTACAAATTAATGCCACCCTAAATAACTAATTTTGTTAAAATAATGAAAACGGAGAGAAGTATGTGTTACGAAAAGACCTGTTTCTGCTGTGCTCGTAAAAAGTAAAAGAGACATCATTTCTTATCATTTTTGAGGCGAGGAATCGTGTTAATTAAAATTACGTCACGTGGCAGAATACAAAACATTGAGTTTAAAACATATGGTCGGGAAAACACGTGGCGTCGCAGTTATTCGCGAGACAAGTTGCTATGTTACGTGTACCGATGATACACAGGGCAATGTATGTCATGTTTTGATATATAAAATATAGAATATCTTATATGAAAATGCTATATTTAATAGCGATAATATTTGGCACAAGTTCTAAAGTGCTAACCGCTGAGTGGGGGAAGCCGAATTGTATTCGTGCAAATGCACAAAAAAAACTTATTAATAATAGATTATTATTATTATTATTATTACTATCTAAGTAGGCGTATTAAATATATAACCTACAGGCTAGTAAAATTTAAACGATTCTAACGCTTATTAACTTCTCTCTTGAAGCTTTAATTCTGTCACTTTAATTTCAATGCTACTTCGAACAACTTATTTAAAAAAATATTGCTAAATTATGTTAAAATTGCTAAAATATCGAAAACGGAAATTTAAGATGAAATCATCAGAGTAAAAAAAAGTAGAAGCAAATTATATTTATTAAATTTGAAATTGAATCTATTTTGTTGTCTTGGCTCATGTTGTGTTGCAAAATTAAGGGTTTAACATAGAGTTAGAATTTCGACTAAGGGTTCCGATCGTTCAACGATGCGTCATGTCCTCCGGCTCTTTGACGCAACAGGATGCGACGCGAATTTATGTTCGCTCGTTACGGGATTATTAGCACGTTGGGACGATTAAAGGACGATTATTACGTGAAATTATTACGCTGAAAGTTACATTAAAATGTTTTACGCTAATTTTTATCGCGTCACACGTGGAATTTTTTAGCAAATTTTCAAGCTAGGTTCGAGAAATCGCACGTACACGTATACGCGTGCGTGTGCGTGAGGGAGTTCGAGGCCGAACGCATTTCACAAGCCATGAGATATAGAATTTTAATTTAAATCACGCTCACATGATACACGCAGAACAATTTTTCTCACGGAGTGTCAGCAGCTATAACAAATCCATCTATTTTTTTTTAACAATGCTCTTAATTATTAGCCACATTATCGAGTCATTACACGGAAAAAAATCAGCATTATTTCAAGATTTATATTCTCTCGTATATGTATAAGTAAGAATATGTAATCTTATATATGAAGATAAAATTTGCTTTTACATGAAAAAATTCTATATAGGACTCCAGAAATATTAGACCGACAAACTTCTAGTGCTTATTAAGGACATCAAACAAATTTTTGTGAACATATCCATATCCACATGAGCTCTGTTTTGGCATTACAATGAATTATTTACAGCAGTTGTACGAAGGAGATTTTTGGCAATTTAATCTATCTTCTCTATAAATAAGATGCTTATCGGTTAATTCATCAAATGAAAAAGTTTTAAAAACCAATTTGGGTAAACAATAAAGAAACGCAACAATACTGAGCTCCGTGAGTCATAATAAAAAAATATTAATTCTACCTGTTTGATTTCAAACAATCCTTAATTTGATAAAGCAATTTTTATTAATCTTTTTATTAAGAGAAAGCAACAAAAACCAGGATTAGGAAAAAATTGTTAATATCTCTGTATTAGAGTAAACACTCAGAGAAATGTTTTGCTGGTTCAACTAAAATTCTAAGAATGTCACAGATAAAATGTATCGCTGTTTTCTGTATCTGTTAGAAAATTGTCTCTGTAATATGTATAATTTACAGCATTGCAGCTGCATTCTAACAACATGTGTAAGAAAATTTAATTCCTGTTATTAATTTTTAATAAGAAGTGTGATTGTCCACCTCATGTCTACCTCAATTCGTTCTACGCCTTCACGAAATTTGTTCCCGTGGCTCTGAGACACCCTCTCTCTCTCTCTCTCTCTCACTCACTCTTCACTTATATATAACTATATATAACTATATATATAAATATATGAGAAAGAGAGAGAGAGAGAGAGAGAGAGAGAGAGCGAGATAGAGAGGAAGAAAATTGTTTCATGTAAGAACAATTTTTATCTTCATATAAGATTATACAGGGTGTTTAGAGCCACGGGGATAAATTTCATGAAGGCGTAGAACGGATTAAGGTGGACGAGAAAGTCCTCTATCATTTTGTAGACACGCAAAATTTCGAGTTATTAATTATTGAAAATCGCCATGTATAGAAGCTTCTTTAATTAATAATTCAGAAATTGTCGTGTTATTTGCAAAATGGTAAAGAATTATTTTGTTTAGATTGACCTAATCTACAAGTATATGACAGCTGTTGTACTTAGCGATAGGCTCAAGATTCGAGGTTCAAGATCCAATAGATTGATCGCTAAGTACAACAACTACTGTCACATACTTATAGATTAGGTTACTTTGAATAAAATAATCTTGTTTTGCAAATAACACACATTTTTGAGTCATTAATTAAAGAAGCCTCTACGTGGCCATTTTCAATTATTAATAATTCAAAATTTCGCGTGTTATTTGCAAAATGATAGATAACTTTTTTTCACCTTAATCAGTTCTATTCTCTCATGAAGTTTCTGGCTGTGAGACTATATTCTCGCTCATGTATGAAAATATGTGTCGAATCGATACTAATTTTTCCTGTACATACGTGGTCTCTCCGTGGTTCATCGAGTCATTTTTTTTCTCTTATATTTATTTTTTCCGTCAGTTGGGCGGAAGCTTATTCGACTCGACCGCGCCGCTCGATCGCGGGTAGATCAAAGTCAGCGGCTGCTCCGCGAAGGAAACGAAGAGAAACGATGACGACGAGGACGGCCATAACGTTACCCTAAACTCTCGGCTACAATCTGCCGCGGATATTAAAAACAAAGGCTGCCTCTTGCAGGGCATAACATGAATATAACGCCGTGCAATATCTTACGGCTTAAGCTCTTCGGCTTAGCCCGTGGACCTTCATGCATTATGGATTTTACTTTGAGAAGGCGCCGCGCTGCTGTCTCCCCCCTCGCGCCGCCGCAGGCGGACGGAGCTAAGAAACCATGAATATACAATACCGCGGTATGCATATAGATCTCGCCTTTGTGAATCAACTTTAATCACTTATAGCGAGCAAGCCCCGTAAAGCCGAGAACCCAAAGTTCCGATGATCCCTATCGCCATCGTCGTCGTCGTCGTCGTTCTCCTCTTCGTCGTTATCATCGTTGTCGGAAATCGTATGGTCAGCGCGTTTCCGTTTTCGTGCGAGCGTGAATGCGAGTTCACATTAAATTATGTAGCGAGCTTTCGCTGTCGGTACACAGCACAACGTCCTGGAACTATTGTCCAGCTTGTGTCCTCCAGATACAAGTTGTCGGACGAATTTCGACCAACGACCGGTACGTGGTATGGCGAACTCTACGAGAGCTTGTGGTATGTCGTGATTGTTTACGTGTATTCGGTGTTATAAGTATAAATATTTGCCATAGTGGGATTCTCGAATGGAAATCTCAATGAAATAGAGAGAAAAAGAGAGAGAGAGAGAGGGGGGGGGGCATTTCTCTTGAAATTGAACGAACAACGAAACGTCGCGTGTAAATTTTCGAAATGCTTTCTGTCTATATTCAGATATGCAGAATGTCACAAACCTTTCTCGGCTCCTGTGGTGTGTAGATAGAACGAGTGAAATTGAACAGAAAAGTCACGTACCATTTTGCAAAATTCGCAATAGTTAACAAGGAATTAATTAATTTGCCGAACTGTAAATTTTGATCCTTCTGCATTCCGGTAAGACTTCCGTTTATTTTATAAATATTTTTAATTTGCTTCGAGATGTTTAAATTGTTAGAAGAAAAAGAATAGGGAATATTGTATATAAATACACAGAAATGAAATTAGTATAAATTTGTGGCTCATATTCTCATTATGAAATAAAATTTGTTTATGTGAAGCTCCACATGGTTCTACTAAAAATATATTTTTGTCATTCGAGAGTAATTTTTAAATGAATTAAAAGAAAAAATATCGAATATAGAAAGAATGATATCTTCAAACTGTATCTATTTCAAACTCATCTATTTAGAATTAGTAAGCTCGACGTAAAAACTGATTAGCTCCATTTTCTTCAATTGTACAGTATCAGCAAGAAACTTTTTGTATCATATAACTGTTTGTATTGTAAAATGTATTAACAGAACAATCTTTACATATTTAAATGATTTTCGTAAAAAAATTCGCATAACTTACTTTGCAAAGCAATTTTTTATTAATACTGTACAATTAAAAAAAATTAAACTGACCGGTCTTGCATTTCCCGAGCTCTTGAATTCTTAGTTTAAAGATATCGTTCTTTCTATATCCAATATTTTTTTCTCTCGATTTGTGAAAATTATTCTTGAATAATAAGAATATAATATTTTTAGTGAAATTATATAATATTTTTAGTGAAACCAAATAGTATTTCTTCATGTAGTCAAACCTAATTTTATCTTCATGTAAGATTGCATATTGTGCTTATGTATGATAATATGAGTTTTGAATCGATATTAATTTTTTGTTCTTATGAAGAAGAATATTCAAACATTCTTCAATGTTTAGAAATAATATCGCGGCAATAGAGGGGATCGGATACATACACATACACGACACCGTTCCGCAGTTCCCGTTGCCGCTCGCATCGCTCTCGCGACATTTCTCTCGGAAATATCACTTCCGATTCGTGCCAGATCGTAGCCACTCTCGCAGCTGTAGCCCGTTATACGATCCGCACGCAGACGGATTGTAAATTCGCAAATTGTATCCCGACTGTAAACCTTCCCCTTCCCTTCTCCTCCCTCTGCCCATCCTGTTCTACTTCTCTCTCTCTCTCTCTCTCTCTCTCTCTCTTCATCTCATCCCTCCATCGCGGACTGACGTCGAATTTGGAACATGTTTGACTCTCTCAGGTCCGTGAGATCGTATCCTTAAAATCGAATGGGTGTATAAAAATAAATATACGAGGTCCCGCTCTTCTGTCGCGGGGAACCGCGAAAATTTGAACACACCGCGTCGTCACGCCGTCGTTTCACGGGCGGCTTTGCCATACTCAACCAAAAGTCTTTGAAAAAAATCTTGCGCACGTAATTTCCCTATCGGCGTATTTTTGCAATGTTAACACGTTGCCAACCGCGCGATTTGCGATTTACCACACCGAATAAAAAACATTGATAAAATTAATGTAATAATGAACGAATCAAACGTGCTTTGGTTGAAGGAAACGGCATCTGATATCTGATTTTTATGAACCAAATTTAGTCGGGAAAATCAAAAATCTTGTTTCCTTCAATCGAAACTGGTTGTGAACGCGAATCATAAAAATAAAAATAATGGCACAAGTTGCAACGTTGTTTTAGCTTTTACGAACCAAATTTGATTCTTGGAGTAAGAAATTCCACTCCTTTCAACCAAAACGCGTTTGTTTCGTTCAGTTTGTCATATTAATTCAATCAATTATTTTTCTGTCCTGTGCAGGTTTTGAAAATATATTCATATATTTATATATTCATATATAAATCCAAAAATAAAAATATTAATTTTTCTGTAAAACCATTAAAAGTTTAGGTTGATCGATCGATCGACGATTACCTAGAAAAGAGTAGATCTATCCGAACGATCGCAATGTGTTAAGGGCGAATTTAATAAAGCATCCTAATCGTTCTGATATCCTTGTTTATAGAATATGGATCGCGTCGTATCACATATCACGAGCCGGAAATTGACATTTAAAATTCAACGATGACGACGAATACTGATACGCCCGAGTTTAGGCGAAAGGAGGTCACATATGCGACATCTCAGGCGCGACGGAATCCATGACTTTTTTCTTACTCTATATCAGCAATCGTCAGCTTATCTCTGACTGGATCGCGACGTGGCAGCTTGCGCTGCTCTTTTTACTTTTATGATCGCACCACCCTAACGGATTTCCCTGCTCCTTCATGAAAACGCGAAGAGCTTCTCTTTAGCGTATTTTTTATAACGATTTCGAACTCGTAGAACGATATCCCGTTTAGTCTCCGTAAGTCCCTGCGTGTGTCCTAAATCATTCTTACAAAATTAGATACTTCTGATTTAATTATATTATCATGTCTTTCTTTTGTATTTTTTTATATACGTTTGTATTTTGTTATACATGTTAAAGCTCAGATAGAATGAAAGGAGAATAAGGAACAAAAAATTAAATATAGGAAATTATGAACAAAGAATTAAACATCGACAATTAAATATGGACAACTGTTTTAATCTACCATAAAGGAATAGGTAACTAAAATTAGGAGTATTATCGAAATTCTGTTCCTTATAATTTGTGTACTTATAAAGCTTAGCAGTCGATTGATATTAGGTTGTCGCAGATGAAATGGTCGTTTTTGAATTTTGAATTTAAACTTTTATTCGACACACTTTAAATATATCTTGTCAATCGAAATAGTCCTCATCCATCTCAATATACAAGGTTTTCCATTAAGAGGTTTCATCCTAAATTATTAGGAATTATTAGTTTTTTTTTTGAAAAAGTGATGTTTTTATTCCAATGCAAAATATAGACGATTAAATGTGGAACATGATATCTGATAAGTGATCGTCTCGACTTTTCTACAAATGGTCACTTTTTTGAGGAAATCTTGCATCACGTTTTCGCATATTGCAGCTCGATTTCATAAATAACATTTTTGACATTGTCTTTGAGCTCTTGAATCGTTTGCGGAGCATCATTGGTGTAGACCTTATTCTTCATAGCTTCAAAGAAAATAGTCTAACAGTGTTAATTCGTACGATCTAAGCGGCCAATTAAAGTCTCCGCGTCGAGAAGTTATGCGTTCATGGAACTTTTCGCGCAATAACGTGCAATAACGCGTGTTTCGCCGTTTGTATGACACGTTGCACCGTCCTGGTGGAAATAAATATCGTCCAGGTTTAAATCATCATCTTCAGGCAAGAAAAAGTCGGTCATACGATAACGTAGCCCATTCACTGAAACGGTAACCAGTTTTGTTTTCGAAAATTAACAATTGCTGGACGAGAAGATACTTAATTACAGCCAAAAGCAGTACGAACTTTATGAACTGCCTCCGCGAAATTTTTTACCATTTTTGTAGTGAATTTTCACAATTTCTATACGTCACCGAAGAGCATATCGTTCCATTTTCGTTAACCGTAGACTTTTTACTTGATATTAAAGAATGACAGTTCTATTTTTAATAGGTTAAAAATAGCGAAGAAATTAAACATGAAATATCTTAATGAAAAACCCTGTGTTTCTTTTAAAAAATAAGGCATATCTGTATTTTAATCTACAGCTTATTTCTAACATTTTAAACTTAATTCCTTACGTTTAATTCCTTGTTTTAAACTTAATTCCTCACGTTTAATTCCTTGTTCCTTATTCTTTTCATCGTGCCTGAGTCTTTAACATTCTCAATCCTAGTCTTCACTGACCTGCCAACTAATGTGGTTAAATATCTAGGAACAAACGATGTGTGAATATTTGTTATTGGAAACTATATAAGGACACGATCGCAAAAAAATGTCTCTCAGTAATCGAATCGGGGAAGGGGTGGGGGG
>NW_014554417.1:12256-37751 GCF_001313825.1 Dinoponera quadriceps | reverse complement strand
GGGGGGGGGGGGGGGGAGAGAAAGAGAGAAAACTCGTTCGGATAAAATCATGGTGAATTTTTCGAATAGAATAGAAAACGGGATGGTATTCGCGCGCGTTCGCCGGTAATTTTTCTATACCGCCTGCTGCCTTGGAGAATTAAGCGGAATCCGCCGGGCGTTCGCAATTACGCTTTTATCCGCTCTGAGAAAAACAATCGATTAAATCGTCACCGGCGCGGCGCAGCGCCGATAAATCCGCAAAGGCCCTTTTTCCCCTCTATTATCGCGCGACTTCCTTTCCATACATCAGGCAGCCGTCTGCCCTTCGCCCGCAGGATCGCGCCACGCCGGCAGCTTTGTGCCATACTTTTTACGTTTGATCCACCCGACTCACCCCCTCCACCAGCCTCGCTGACCTCACCCCCCTTCTCCCGCTACCCCCCGGTGTACCCAACGGACGGTAACCCCTATTCGCGGCTGTCGTCCTTTTCGCCCTCCTCCTCTTTCCACCTTCCAACCCTCCGGACCTCTCCTCTCTTACCTCGCCCTTTCTATGGAAGAGCTGACGAGCGGGTGTGAAGGGAAAATTCACAGAGAGAGACGGAGATAGCTGCGGCGGGAAAGAGAGATTTTTTATGAGCCCCCTTCCCCGAGGAGAAAAATTTTCCTCGAAACAGGAAGATTTTGCGAGCATCGAACGAGGGATATATTAACGTCGTAGCGCAACGTGTACAGCGACTTATTGCCCACAAATTCGGTATACAGATTGAGGCGAATGTTTCTTTCACGATAAGTCGACGAATCGTAATCTTTTTCGTCAATTCCGACGCCCTCGTCATTTAATTATGTTACTCCAGAAAGAATGAGATGTAACCAGTAATTGTAAGAATGCGCGTACAGAGGCGGAGAATGTTTCTTAATGTTCATATACTTGGTAATAACGAATGCTTTATTATCAGTTGATCTCGTCACATCGTGCAAGGAGTTTCTTGATATCCCAATCTTCGTATTCCACGAAGTGTAATCCCTCCGGAAACTATCGCTACCTCTTTTCCGCTTCTTGTGACTGGACTGCCCGAATTTTTTTCTTACCCCTTTTCCTTTCCTGCCCTTTCCGCCTTATTCCTAGATACGAAATCAAGGAGGGTGCAAGAGAGAATCTCTGAAAAGAGATGCCAGTGGGGGAGGGATCAAAAGAGAGCGGAGAAACAGAGAGAAAGGACGATCGAGGGAGTGAGGAGCCGCGGGAGGGACGGATGAGAGGGAGAGGGGGGGAGGTAGGCGGCAAGAGTGAGTGAGCTGAGGGGTAGTTCTGAAGCCGACGTCATAATCGATCGTCTTTTATTAAACTGCGCCAGATGGCGCCACCACCGCACTAGGCACAGCGTGGATGGCACACAGGGGGTTGAGTGAAAGAGCGACGGGGGTGGAAACGGCCGAGGGGCGAAGGGGATGGCAGAGAGGGCGAGGGTGAGGAGGCACGAGGGGGGTGTACGAGGGTAGGCGGAAGTAAGGGCGGGCGCGTGAGTGCGAGGAATGGAGCAGGGAGTTAAACGGAGGAGGATTTCCAGCCGAGGTTCCTCCAGAAGGGATGGAGGAAAGGGTGGAAGACAGAAAGAGAGAGAGAGAGAGAGAGAGAGAGCGAGGCAGGGTGAGAGAGAGAGAGAGAGAGAGGGAGAGAGAGAGCGAGGGAGCGAGAGAGAGACCGCAGCCAATCGTTTAACGATTACCCACTCGCACCGCACTCTATATAACGCCTTTCGGATGTCGTCGTTATGCTCGATCCTCGCAACTGTAGCGATATTTGAGCGATCTCGGGGGGCGGACGCGCTTGCGAGTAACTCGGGAAATGATCGGGGATGAACGATCGGTTCTCTGAAGCAATACGACGGCATGCTCATGATCGTCGATTGATAGTCGCGGCTCCTTAGAAATTCCTGTCAGCTTTATTAGGCCCGTATTAACTCCTCCCTCCCACTCTCCTCTCCTCTACGTTAGCGCTTTTAGTTGGCGCTCGCGCGGGACATATGCGTTTATTTAAATTGACGGTCAGAGAGGATAAAAGCATTACGTACATTGCATTACGTGTCTGAAATGTAGTGGACGATTTTGGCTCGTAAACGGTACATGGAGAAAAATAATTTACTGGCACAGTAAATTTTACGCTGTCGCAGTAAAATCTGTCAGTTATTATGTGGACAGCAAAACGATTTGTTAAGAATACTAATTGTCATTCGTTGGATTATTTTGAATCTACAAGTTCTTTTGTCGTAAAAACAAATTATTAAATGCAGGAAAGCACTATTTTGTTCCAGCAACAAATTAACGTACCCTACAAATTCTTTTAGCAGAATTGTTCTATCTTGGCAGCAAAACTGTTTCCGCTCTAATTACGAATATTTCGCTAATTTGGTTAGGTCAATTGAATTTTATAGCGACGAATATGCAGCAACAACGATATGGTTTTGAACACAATAAGAATATTATTTTTCTACGTAGAACATCAGGGAAACGTGATTCTAACACAAAGAATAACAATTGTTAATAATGTTGTTAATTGTTAATTGTTAATAGTCGTTACTGGAAACTTGTCTCAAGTAAGATACTCAGATTTGAGTTCAAAGTGAGATGTGAGTTTTTCAGTGGAATCGCGATTATAAATATAATAGTGCCACATATGTCATATTCAACTAAAAACCTCAGATCTAATTCTAAATTCAGATCTGCCTATCTCGACGAATAACGGCTATTAACACGGCTTAGTGGATGCCTTAATCTTTGATTAATTTATTAGTGAAAATTGTAGTGATTTTTTTCTTTTTTTCACCCTATCATAACAGCTTATTAAATTCATAATTAACCCCTTACGTTGGCATTTATTTGACGGACTCGTAGAGGACATATGAATTTATTTAAATCTAATTTAAATCTGTTCGGAAAAAACACACATACGAAAGTTACAATTATATTACAAGTCGATCACACCTACTTTATATAATTTCGCAGAATATTTTTATTAGGAATATCGTTATTACAAAATAATAAGATTACAGTTAATTAAGATAAAAGATAAAGATTAATAAGAATAATAAGAATGAGATTAATAAGATTAATAAGAAAATTAGAATAAGATAAAAATTAATTCAGGTTTGTGATCAACAATGTGTTCACTTGGCTTACGAAAGCACGGAGTTCGAGAG
Organism: Dinoponera quadriceps; assembly: GCF_001313825.1. Taxonomy (NCBI): domain Eukaryota; kingdom Metazoa; phylum Arthropoda; class Insecta; order Hymenoptera; family Formicidae; genus Dinoponera; species Dinoponera quadriceps. The sequence continues at coordinate 34,569 of NW_014554417.1, read as the reverse complement.
ACGTTATCCCAACATACGAGGGATAAATAAATATTCCGACGTTACATTTATTTTGAATGAATCTACGCGATACGTGCGATTCGAAACGTAGAGATGCTTTTATCATTTCGCTGGCGCAGTTTGAGGGAGTACTGATAGACACATTGGCTTTTTAATATTTAATACTCGTATATGTACAATATGGACCATAACTATATCGCGCTTCTTGCAACCGAGGGTGAAGATATTGAAATCGACATACTGCTCGCTCTTAACCGGGTTTTCCGAGAAAGCACGCTTAAAATTCGAGTTAAGAGGAGTCATCTTTTTAATATCGCGTACACTATTCGCCGATGAGCTTGACAGCTTATCGACGATTCGGAAGAAAATAAGATATAATAATTAGGAAAGATATTATGAATTTTAAATCTCTCCCGATACTCACTAATGAGATAAATATAAGTGTTGTTATAAATTAGTCATTATTATGTGCATGAAAAAAAGCTCAGCTCCAGTAACTGAATAAGGACCGGAGACGAAAACTCTGTGACAAAAAATGATATCTCTGTTATATCTACGACTGAGAACATTTGTGAGAACATTTAGCTGTATTAAAACTCAATCGAGACAATTGAGAGCAAATGACTGAGCAGAAATTTCTTACACAGTGAGAAAAAATTTTTGATGTTTGTAACTATAATCGCATAAACAAAAGGATTACAGTCAGAAGAACCATTTTTTCTCGCAAGCATTACTATAATGTCAGTGACAATAACCTTACATGCAAACAACCACTACTATTTTTCGGATTAACACCAGAAGAAGATATAGTTGAGGCCAAAGATAACCACAATTTTAGCGGGATTTCTTTCAGTGCACAACAGACGGTTGCTCTTCATACGCGACATCATTATACGAAAAAGAGATGCGATATTTTGTCGAATCAGCATATATTATTTCTTTCTTTTCTCGTTTTCGAGCCTCATTCTCGTCGTTCGTCGTAATAATTACAGTTGAGACCGAGAAGATTTATAATTTTAGTGAGATTTTTCTCAGTGCAGAAATTTTCCTGTTCCTACACTGGAATCGTGTCTAAAGTAAATGGTTATTACTTCGTAACAAGTAGGTTAAACAAAATTAATGAAACGCTATTTTGTAGAAAAAACTTGTCAAATGTTATTATTATAAAATAAATATATAATATTTTAATAATTTAAATCCACATTACACATTAAATACAAATTACACATTATTAAAAAATGTGCTTGCGTACACGAACTAATGATATATGTTTTCAAAGTGCTGTCCATCGGAATCGGTACAGAATTATTGAGTCATTAAATATGAAATGTCCGATTTCGAATCAAAAATTTGATTCGTTATATCTCAAACGAGAAAGAAGTAGTACGATTAATCAAAGTACGCATCTAAACTATCGACACAGTTTTGCCATCTTAATGGTAGATTGTTTATGCCGGCAGCGAAGAAGAGCGAGTGACAGCGAAATCGCGAAAGGCGTTTTTTCCATAGCTTGTTGACAATTGAATATTTTCCCTTGCAAGAAGTGGTCCAATGTTTGGAAGAAGTGGGTGCAAGGTCTGGTGAATACTGGTGAGTGACAGAGAGTTTGGCTCCTATAGTTTGAGCAGCGTTGTTTGTGCGACGTGTGCTCGAGCGTTGTCTTGCATTGGATCGACTTGTCTTTATTGACCAATCTCGGCTGCTTAATCGCAAGCTCTCTCATCATTTTGTACAATTGGTTGCAGTAGACATCCGCTGTAATCGATTGACCAGGCTTCATGAAGCTGTAACGGATGATATTAGCGCTGAATCACCAAACAGATACCATTAGTTTTTTGGTGAATATTCGGTTTCGGACTATGTTTCAGCACTTCATCTTTATCCAACTATTGTGTCGAACACTTGCGACTGTCAAAAAGAATCCATCTTTTATCACATGTAACAATAGATGTAGAAATGGTTCGCCTTTATGCTGTGAAAGCAGCATGGAAAGGCAAGCTTCGAGACGATTTCTTTCCTGATGCTCGTTTAATTCATGGGAATCCATCTATCCAGCTTCTTTATCTTGCTGATTTGTTTCAAATCGCTCAATATTACTGGAATAGTAACGTCAAAAATATCAATTTGAAGACATGTTCCCTTCTATCCAATATTTTCTCTTCTCAATTCATAGGAATTATTCTTGAATAACAAGAATATAATATTTTTAGTAGAACTATATATATATATATATTTTTTTTTTTAGTAGAACTATATACATAATTTCTTCATGTAAGAGCAATGTTTATCGTTATGTAAGATTTTATATTCTTATTTATATATGAGAATATGAGTCTTGATTTGATATCAATTTTTTTCGTGCATGTAATAGAAAATTCAGTTATCCCAACAGAATTGTTTTTTCCGTGTAACATAAAGAGCTAGTCCGTACAGTCCGATCCGAAAATTACTTAAAGGACAAAACGAAGTTGAAGGATTTCCAGAAACGTTAGGAAAATTCAAATAAAGAATAACAGGCCTCGGTTTGACAAAAAAAATCCTTTTTCGAAAGAGTAGCTTTTCACGTCGAAAAATCGGTTTCCTCGCAGTATTTCGTCCTTCGCTTTCAACGTCTGTAATCCTTCGTCGGCGAGAAATTCCAGGCATTTTAGGAACCACTTAAATCGTCGATTTCGTCACTCGGGATTCTCCAGGCGAGCGGCATAAACTGGCAAATCGCGTGTACAACGAGGGAAAACCGCATAGGTCTGGCTCTGGCTTTACTCCCGATCTCTCTCTCTCTCTCTCTCTCTCTCTCTCTCTCTCTCTCTCTCTTTCTTTCTTTTCGTTTTGCGTTTACCGAGAGACGGCGGTGATTGATTGTCCCGTCAACGGCAGGCAGGCAGGCAGGCCGGGAACTAACAAAAGTAACAAAGCACCTCCGTCCTGAGAGAACGACGACGACGATGCCGTCGTCGCCGTCGTCGTTCGCCGCCGTCGTCGCGCTTTTCGGTGAAGTTGAATTACTCGCCGATTCGCCGATTTCGACGTTCCATCTGTTTGTCTGTCTGTCCGTTCATCTCCCTATGCTCATTCTTGTTCACCACTTCACTGATATGAAAGGTAGGAATCATTAAATATTTAATGTAAAGTAGTAAAATCCAAGTAAGTTATTATTGGATCATAAGTTATTATTGGATGCTTCAAAGTTATCATATATATAGCACAAATTTCTGAAAGGCGTCTCATCAAAGGCGTCTACGAAAAAATTAAAAAAAAATATAAGACATCTTTTGAATACCATTAAAGCGTCTTTTAGAAATTTGTGCTGTCTGGGCATATACATCGAAAAAATATTTGGTATTTGTACTATAATCATCATAATCATCACAGTAAAAGAATTAGAGTCAGGAGAATAGCTTTTTTAGTAAATATTATAGTGCCAATGATAATAATTTTACGTGCATATTGCTACTACTATTTTTATGGTTAACATTATGAAAAGGATATAGTTGAAGCCGAAAATAACTACATGGAGAAAATATTATAGTAAAAATTACTACAAAAATTTCTTATGTTGGCATATATCGGAATTATTATCGAAATTATCCTATACAGCATACTTTATCCGAGGAACATCCTGTGAACATTTTTAGGATGTTTGTGCTGTATGAGTACTATATGTGTTGTAATCTTTGGTGACATATATTATGAGTACACATCATTAAAGATTACAACATACATAGTAATTTCGATAATAATTCCAGTATGTTCTAGCATTACAAACTTTTGTAGTAATTTTTATTACATTACACAAATAGCATTACATTACACAGATAGCATTAATTACAATTTGACATTACAAATTTTTACAATATGTATATATTTATTAATATAGACTGGTGCAAAAAGTTTCATAAAAATATATATCAGAGAAACAAATGAAAAAGTGAGTAATGAGATTTGATTGGGATTACCCTGACCACCGAATAATTCTAGTCTCGATATATTTTAGCGATAGTATTTTAAAAAAGTAATCAATTATTTATATTAATTTGCATCGCAATGATACCTGTCGGGGACACCCCAATCAATGCAATTTTTGCGTGTCCAAATTCCGCAAAATATGTCATGAAAAGTCACATTTCATCATCTCTCCCAAATTTTCTACAAAGAGAATATAATTCATAATCCCGGTTACTATAGCACCGACTTAACCGGCTTTACCCAAATTACAGGTTTTTACAAATAAATTAATCACGTTATAACAATCCGTCAATTCATAAAATCAATATTTATATACCAGTCTATATTAATAAATATGTTAACCCTTTGCGTTCGAGGCCTTTTTCGCTCAAGCGAACCAGCAACTCGAGAGGAGTTAGCTGCTCCTGCTTATTTCATGAGTTTTTTACGTGTCTTTCGCCGGATACAAATGGTATTCTTGTAGGCATTTCTTCGGATTCTGTGCACATTGTCCATTCTGAAGGTCTTATCTCTTCTTCACAATTAGTGTCGCTTTCAGATTCACTATCTATTATTCGGATTTTTCGCCTTCTTACACCTTTGACTTTGTCGCTATTTTCATCACTTCCCTCTTCCTCCCCATGGACAAGCAGTCTATGTATAGATGTAATTTCGTTCGTCACCGACGCAAAATTGAACTCGTCTTCACTTAAACTAATTTCTTCCTCGTATTCCATGCTTATTGGGCTCAGTAACTTTGAGAGAAATATTCTGATTGCCAAGAAAGTTGAGTTCGAACTAACGTCGAAGACAGAGTCTGACCCGCGATCGCGAGCATTTTTGAGATAAGACATCTCTGTAGCCATTACCTCATAAGATTACACACAAAGGGCTAGGAGTAGACTCGTGAAGCGATATTCGTTAGGCGAAATCTAAATAAACACCGTTATCGCTCAATTTGTCGCCTCGATCCGAGTGGTGCCTGAGAGGCACCGCTCGAGTTGTCGCATCATATCCAGTGGTGCCTGAGAGGCACCTCTCGAGCGCAAAGGGTTAATATTCTACCGTATATTAAGAAGGCTTGAGTGATATTGTAGGAAATAGCGCAATAATTTAATATGAACAAATTTATCGACTTACCACGCTTCTTTAGCAATGATCCTTACATTAGAAAATGACGAGATAAACTTTTCGCAATAGTTCAGTCGTGAACAATACTAGCGATGTTTCTTCCGATGTTTCCTTCAGTCCTGCACATAGAAACTTACAGAATTCAATTCATATCGACCACAATCGAAATATAGAGTTGACAGGCATTACCCAATAACCGGTATTATTCCATCCTCCCCTAAACAAAGCGCATGACCAGCATAGCCTCTGTCAGTTCTTTAGTCTTTCTTTCTTAAAATGAGAAAAATGTAATTAAAATGATAGTCATTGTCGGGTTCAATTATACTTTCTTCAGATTTTAACCCAAAAAGTAGCGGTAATCCCGATGGAAATATTTTGCTGAAAGTACTATGAAGTCAATAAAACTGAAATGAAAGTTATTGAAAAATTACGAATACGAAATATATAAGGGTGGTTTGATAAGTTTGATAAATTTCTATGAAATAGCGCCACAATCCATTTGGTAATGCGACACCTGGAAAGTTACGCTCTTCAAATCTCTACCTGCCTCCCCCCAGCCAAACTTCAATCAGAAGTGACGCGTTGTTCTGTAGTCGTTTGAAACAAACGGTTTAGTAGTTGCTACAGAAATGGGGAAAAAACGATTTCCGGGCAGTGATAAAACACTTTTATTTAAAGAAATGAACAGCAGCGCGGATCAAAGACGAATTAGACGAAGTTCATGGAGATTCTGCTCCTGCGTTGAAGGCCGTATATTTCTGCATAAACGAATTAAACCGTGACTGAAGCTGCACTAAATAAAGACGAAGCGCGTTTCGGACGTCCAGTTGAGGGAATCACTACGACGGATCTCGTGAAAAAAAAATTTATGGTATATTTGGAAGATCGCCGAAAGAGGGTGAGTGAGATCGCTGAGGTCGTAGGCATCTCGACGAAACGAGTGCATACTATTTTGCATAAAAAATTGCATATGAAAAAGCTGCACAATGGGCATCGCGATTGCTGATCAAAAACGCATGTGAAAGTGCTTAGCGATATTCAAGCGCAATCTGCAGGATTTTTAGCTCATTGATTCGTGACTGTAGACGAAATTTGGATATCCACCACTACACTGAATCGAAGGAGCAGTCGAAGGAGCAGTCGAAGCAGTAGACAATGTCTAGTGAAAGTGCGCCGAAGAAGACGAAGATTGTTCTGTCGGCTGGAAAGGCCGATGGCCACTGTTTTTTTGGGATTCCCAAGGAATTATCCTTATTGACTACTTACAAAATGGTAAGACAATAACGAGAGAGTGTTATACAACATCATTGGAGCGTTTGAAAGAAGAGCTGAAAAATAAACGGCCAAAATTGCGCACGAAAAAGTGCTCTTCTCCCAAACAACGCGCAAATCCCACGAGTCGACCGTCGTAATAACAAAATTACACGAATAGGATGTCGAATTGATTCCTCGTCCACCCTAGATTCTCTAGATTCAGCTCCTTGCGACTTCTTCCTATTCCCAAATTTAAAAATCTTGCTCGGTGGAAAGAAATACTTGTCGAGTGAGGAAGTCATCATCGTGGTCAATGAGTATTTTGCGGGTTTTGAGACAGCCTATTTTTCTGACGGTATGAAAAAATTGGAAATTCGCTGATCCAAGTGTATCGCCCTCGATGGAAACTATATTGAGAAGAGGCGGTTTTTTCTAAAAAAAAATGTATTTTACTTGCTTTTCTACCAGACTTATCAAACAAGCCTTGTATTTTTATATACATTTTTATATGAATTATAATTTTCCTTATGAAATACAATGTGATACTGTAAAATATAAAGAAAGTTAAAATATGCCATTGAAAAATAATTAAAAAATTTTGGAATATTAGATATCATAAAATTTACTGATTACAACTGAAAACAGCGTGACTTTTTGAAGAAAAATTGCTAAAACATCGATTGAAGTAATTTTTTTTACTAAAATATTAATGAAATGACATTGAAATGGGGTCAATTGAGAGAGATTTTCAAATCAATTTCGACAAATTTTCATTACATTTTCAGTAAAATATTTCTATCATGGAAAGCAATATGCATGGAAGATCATTATCATCGACACTGTAATAACACTTATTAGAAAAATAGTTCTTCTGACTATAATTTATTTCATTTACGCGATTATTAGTGACAAATGCCAAACACTTCTTTCTCATTGTCCTTTGTCATAAACCGCAAGGTATCAATATTGAGAATTTTTCACTTTCTTTTACGCTGTCAAATGTCGAACAATTCCGAGTTCATTTTTCAACGTGATGCAAGAACCTTATTTTGGACGCACAGCGAGCGCTAAATATGTTTTTCTGATTCCAAATTCCATTTGTTTTTTTCGCTATATAAGTCTCACACATAATGTTGTTTCAGCCTGAGAGTTAGAGGGGCATATTTATCGCTCGTTACACGTCTAGAATACGGCTCGTGAACGCGTGAGAACGAGGTACACCGTGACACGAGTATATCGTGATGCTGCCGANGAGAGAGAGAGAGAGAGAGAGAGAGAGAGAGAGAGAGAGAGAGAGTGAGAGGGAATTTTAACGCGCGATCTCGGCGCGAAGGGCTTGCAGCACGTTAAAATTTCGGCCGTATTTAACGAGGCAGCCGTATTCAACGGTTCACTGCTTTTAGACGCGAAGAAGTTAAATATTCCGAAACTACACGCGTCACTTACGTGAACGCGCGCGCGCACGCACGTTACACACACCCACGCGAATACACGCGAATACACGCAGCCACGCGCAATATAGACGCACACATATTCGACGCACCCACACGTAAATGAACGATTTCGTGTGCCAGGGGGTTGTAAACGGTCAGTATAACGGTGTACAGTCTCGGAGCCTAGGTAACACCCTAGAGCTAAAGAGTGTATTAGCGCGTCAGAGATCGTTAGGTTCTACATGGTGTCAAGCGCATACATCCGCGTCATATGAAAATTCGCGTGAGCCCGAGTATAGGTGAATTAATTTGTCCCAGACGCGCGCAACTTTCTCACCTTTCAGGGAGTATCCCACGTTCATAGTTCGACGCGTAATTACCCGTCGTTCTCCTACACTCGGTTGCTCGTTAACTTTATGTTTATATATCATGACGAATACGGAGTCGTTCACAACGCAACGCTGTAAAGAAGGGACTCGCGCACGCGCGCGCGCACACTGTAAATCTGTCAATCCGCGATTTTTCTCCCGATTCACTGAAAAAAATCCTATTAAAATTATAATTATTTTCGCTCTCAATTATCTCCGAGTAGCAATGTATCCAGTCGGTCTGAGTCAAAAGCTATAACTTGCGTTATCCGTAGATATTCATTATCTGTACCTAACAACAGGTTCAAGGTTTAATGTTTAATATAATGAAGTCTGTCTTTAGCTATAACAGCTGTCATATATTTATAGATTGGATTATTTTCAGCAAAATAGTTCTGTACCATTTTGCAAATAACACGCAAAATTTCGAGTTATCAATAATTGAAAATAGCCATGTATAGAGGCTTCTTTAATTAATAACTCAACAATTTGCGTGTGCAAAATGGTACAGGACTATTTTGTTCCAAATAGTCTAATCTACAAGTATATGACAACTATTGTACTTAACGACAAGTTCAAGATTCAAAATTCAACATATTGATGTTTGTTATTAGGTCAACAATTGTCATATATTTGTAAATTAGGCCACTCTGAACAAGAAAGTTTTTTACCATTTTGCAAATACCACGCAAATTGTTGAATTATTAATTAAAGAAGCCCCTATACATGGCCATTTTGCAAATAGCACGCAAATTGTTCAGTTTAATTAAAGAAGCCTCACTACATGGCCATTTTCAATAATTGATAAACTCGAAATTTTGTGTGTTTGCAAAATAATACAGGACTTCCCTATTCAGTTTCATTCGTTCTATTTGCACACTACGGGAACCAAAATTAGTTTGGAACGCCTTGTATATACGAGGGTGGTTCAAATATAAACGAGCTTTTTGCAAAAAAACCATATATTTTTCAAAATCAATTCTAATTTACTACATTTTTCTTATTTTTCTATATAGTCCTCCATCTTATCTATACACTTCCTCCAACAGTCTGATAATTTTTTAATCCCGGTATCATAAAAAGTTCGCGGACGTGTATCAAACCAATTGCACACGAACTGCTGCACCTCCTCGTTCGTTGTGAAGCGCTGTCCACCAAGGGCTTCCTTGAGTGGCCCAAACATATGGAAGTTGCATGGTGACAGGTTGTCTGGGCTGTAGGGTGGATGTTCTAGGAGAGCCCAGTGCATATCGGCTAATTTTTGTTGTGTTACTGCTGCGGTGTGGGGTCTGGCGTTGTCATGAAAAAGCAACACACTTCTGATCTGAAGTTCCTGAGAGATTTCAAGAACAGTTAAGTGCCGATCGCCTTCGATGAGTTCTCGAACAGCCTCGGTGTTCTGCGCTGTGATGCTGGTGCGGTGACGACGGCAATGTTTTCAACACGCTCCCGTCCTTTTTTAAATTCGTTGCCACTGCTTCACCCGAGCTCATAAAAGAGTTCTTTCCCCGAACTGTGGGAGTAAACGGCGCCGAATTTCAGCAGCATTTACATTTTTGTTGACGAGAAATTTAATAATAACACGTTGTGCAACCGCGGGGTGTTCCTCTTTCTCGCTCATCGTGATTGCTGCTGTGAGTAAGAAGCTCGTGGCGCGCCAACGTTATTACTGCCTTCCACATGACTTCCCTCCACTGTCCAAAACGTTGCAGACTCCTCACGCCGCCGAGGGGTGCGCAATTTAAAAAGGCTCGTTTATATTCGATCCACCCTCGTATAACATATATATAACTATAACATAACATAACTATATATATAACAGGCATAGTCGAAAAATGATATCGACACGACTCGACTCGAGAAAAAATCCGGTGTTCCAATACTGAAAAAAATATTGTTAGCATTTGTAACTATAATCGTTTAGGTGAAAGGATTATAATCAAAATATCCATTTTTCTAAGTGTAAATAATTTTTCTAAGTATTATTATAGTAGAAGTGAGAAATCACTTCTCCCAGATTTATGTTTATGAACCAAAATTGTTCAGCTCGTCTCAAATGCGTGATGTAATGAATGCTTTTGTTCTCTTTGAGCATCAAGTTAAATAAACATACAATCGGTCACAGGACGGTTGCAACAATTTCTTTTACATATTCTGAACATACAAAAAATACGACGAAGCGAACCTATGATTTACAAACATGTACAGTAGATTGTTGAACAACTATCAAAATTACATATATACATGTAATTTTGACATACACATATCTAATTTTGACATCTACCTGACCATCTATTGCGCTTGTACGTGAATCATAAGTTTGCTTTGTCGTATTTTTTGTTTTCTGAAATATGTAAAAAATAAATTGTTGTAACCGTCCTGTGACCGACTGTTCATATCCATCTCGAGCGTCAATGAAATGCCAACGCAAAGGGTTAATTTTAATGGGAAGCCTCGGCGTCGCTCCATTAAGAAATAAATGAGCGGCTACGTGAGTGCGGGAGAACGCTTTGATTTCATTATTGAACATTTTATTCGCTAAGGAGTTGAAAAAAGGTTTTGCAGATTAAGGTTAATAAACAACCTTACATGCATATTGTTACTGCTATTTTCGTGGTTAAAACTAAAAAAGAGAATATAATTGAAGTTGAAAATAACTATAATTTCTATCAGTGCACGAGAGGAAAAGAGAAAATCGAGATATCGTCGCGTAATATCGGTGAGATCTTCTCACACGTGCGCGGTTGTAATTTTCTTTTCCTTTTTTCCTCTTTTTTTTCGAATTTTTAGCTATTTATTTTAGAGGTCCATCTGGGGGTTACCGCCAGTGAAATTTAATACTCGTTATGAAATTCCGGTCGCGCTCGCTGATTTCTATCGGCAACTATACAATCAAATTCCGCCGTAATTCGCGATGAATTGATTTCGGCACTACATGCGTGTGAACTGTGATTGACTTCTGGTTAAACGCGTATTCTGCGATATTACAGCGTTAGGTAAATGCTACAAATATTATTGACACGCAATTGGGCGAGCGCGAGTCAGCGCGTTACACCGATAAAACGAATCATGTAATTGATAGAATTATTAGTGTCGCGTTGAGGTCTATAATGACGCCGGGGATATTGCCGGTCGCTTTATTACTTGTTTCGGCACTTAATGAGAGACCTCCCTGCCGTGATAATTCACGATTGAACGTAACGAGCTCGACGTGAAACGACGTAAGAAATAGACACAGCGCTCCCAGTGAAAGAAGAAAAAAGGGAAAAACTTCGCAGCTTCGGAAGTATCCCTATAACTTTGTACTTCGGAACTTTACGCTGTTCCGGTTTGTTTTCTCTCTCTCTCTCTCTCTCTCTCTCTCTCTCTCTCTCTCTTTCTTTCGCGCGCGCGTGTGCGTTTCTTATCGTGTTAATGATAAAGAGATACATGTTTGTTTCCTATCGTTCATTTTCAAAACGTACATTTTTGTCAAGTTTGCAGAATTTTACAGAGAAAAATCGAAGTGTTTTCGAAACTCGCCGGATTTCACGCGGAAAAATTCAATCAGTCGATTTTCGGAAATTCGTAGGATTTTACGAAGCGAAATCGGAGTAATTTCGCGAACTCACACGCGATTTTGCGGACAATCGAGATACCGCGTGTTAATTCGCAAGCGACGACGTTCACCTTTCACGTTATTGCGCATTCACAGGGTTTTTTAATTTCGTCTTCGAATTATCGCGAGTGTTTCAAAGCAATTATTCCTCGTTACGATCCTTTTTGTTCGGATACGCGGCGCGATACAGCTCGCTCTCGCATCGGACGTGCGGTACAATCGCGCGAGCGCGTGTATAATTAATAAATAAACGCGAATAAATTGAGCGGCTCAAAGCCGTGACGAGACGAACGGAAACCGTTTTATTACGGAACTTGGCGATTAATGATGCGATTATGATCGCGAGTCGCGTCCGGCGAGCGCTTTTGAATAGCGCTCACGTAAACAACTCTATTCGAGCGCTCATGGCTCGTGACTCCTTTCTCAACGCTGCAGACCCGCCACGATCCCGCGGAAAAACACATTAACGCGTCAAAACTCTCCTCCGTCACCCTCTCTCCCCCTCTCCCTCTCCCGCCCTTCCCTCCCTCCCTCGCTTCCGTTTAACTCGCGCGGTGTCAAGCGCACACGCCTCCTCCCTCGAGTGACCGGGGCACTGCATCGAAAATATCGCGTAAAACGTTTCATGGGATATTAAAAAATAATAAATTACATTAAATTTCAATCTCTCTAGGTCGAGCGGGTATTAATGATGGCGCGCGGTGTCAAACGCACGCCCCTTGCATGCGTGCGCGCCGAATAAGATATATACGTTGCTGAAAGTGTCGAAAATTTCCGCGCGTCATCCCGCGTCCGCATCGGCGCGTGAAACACTTTGAAAAATATTTTCCCGGCACGGGAAGCATAGGGTGAATGAGAGCGGAAGGGAGGGGGGGTGCCAAAGAGAGAGAGAGAGAGAGAGAGAGAGAGAAACACGTTGCCGTTGAATTATGCGCGACGCGGCTCCTTCGCTCGCCCCCGCCGAAAAAAATCCGACCAGTATCAACCTTATTAATCATCCAATCAGAGTTTAATGTTCACTGTCCCGGACGTATTACCGACCGCACGAACGGCTGTCTCTCTCTCTCTCTCTCTCTCTCTCTCTCTCTCTCTCTCTCTTACGTTTCACGGCGGGTCAAACGATTAATCAAACTACTGACCTGCGACTTTATTCTATATAATCGGTCACAAAAAGATCGCAACATTTTTTTCCCCAATGAGTTTTACAACGCATCTCGCATCCAATAGGAAAATATATCTTCTGAGAATTGACTGAAAAATAAATTTTCCTATTGTGGACACGGGACGTGTTCCGGAAATGATAAAAAAAAGTGTTACAACCTTTTCAGGATTGACCATATAATTATATTTACCGACAATTGGCTTAATGAGTATCATTGTGTAAATGTAATCATATATAAAAATAGCTGCGTAACGACACTTACTAAACCGACAGATGTCGGTAGATATGTACGGAATATAACCCCTTGGCTTGTCAACGATTCTTCTCAAGCTGGAGAGTCATGATTGGTTTTGCTTTCAGATTTCATGGTATAAATCCCCTTGTTACAGGAGTTACAAATTTAAACCGAGGTACGTTATCGCGTGCAGCTCATAAAAGTGGCCGGTATATTGAAAGAAAAAATATCTAAAAAATAAAAACAATAAATTTGATAAATACTCTAATCACATATTTTTTTATATTAATGTATGCATTTTTACATCGAGAAAAAAATTTTTACAAACGAGGAAATATCCATTTTTTAATCTATAGCTTTTCACGAAAACGTTTGTTCTTGATTCTATTTTTAAATAAAAATCTAGATTTAAATAAATATGTTATTGGTATTCATTGAATAAATGGTTCCTATTTTTCAGATGTTTTTTTCTTTCAGTGTACTCAAGCCTAAGTAAATCGTAACTCGTGCGGTTGACAATGTGTTGATATGAGGTGTAACATTTTGTATTTCCAGAGAGATAAAATGTATCCGTTTTCTCTGTCTGTTACATGTTTCATATTACTTCGGTAATTTATTATATTTTTTATAATATGATTAAAAAATGTTACATAATAAAATATTTGATGATTACACAAGGTGGCTATTATTATCTTGAACATTTTCAAAATATGAAAATGAGAAGAAAAGTTATTTAACAGAAATGATATTGATACCAAGATCATTAATTACATCTTCTGTAATTGTTATTTTTTTTCATCTTTATCCATTCGTTAATAAAATATTGTTCTTTTTCGAAGATATTCAAAATAATATAATATAGTTATTGCCTCATCCTTCTGGTATCATCATATTATATATTATATTAATTACATTATATCATATTATACATTATATTATTAGGTGTTAAACTTAATTTTCGCCGTTTTTACCTGAAAAACACATTTATTTTAATAAGAAAAAGTATTAATACATTTACCGGAATATTTTCCATCTTTTTCTACTATTATTTCCCATCTTTCTAGCAAAAGTTGGTTTCCACGACGATAGAAGAACTGTCTTTTGAAGCCATTCATCCACCCACTTTCGGACTTCTTCGTAATTGGAGAAGTGTATCGGCGAGTGTGTATGGCATCGATCGGAAAAGGCAGTAATCCTTGGGGCCAAGTCTGGAGAATAGGCTGAGTGCGGGAGAACTTCTTATTCGAGCTCCGACAATATTTCCTTCACGGTTCTTGCAACATGTGGTCGCGCGTTGTCATGCAAAAGAATCATTTCGCGTCGATTATTGGATACTGATGGCTTTTCTCGCATCAATTCATCGTTTAATCGGTACAATTGTTGTTAGTAGCGGTCAGCCGTGACTGTTTCATTCGGTTGCAGTAGCTCATAATAAAGCATGCCTTCCTGGCCCCACCAAATACAGAGCAATGCCTTATGACCGTGAATATTCCGTTTTGGCGTTGATGTGGATGGTTGGCCGGGATTCACCAATGATTTTTTCCGCTTGGGATTATCAAAATAAATCCACTTTTCATCTCCAGTCACAATGCGCCAAAAAGTTCTTTTTTTCAGCCTGGTAAGCAAGTAAGTCGCGATGGACAAACGATTCAAGATGGCATTTTCGGACAATTCATGCGGCAGTCATTTTCTTTCCTTTTGGATTTTTCCTATGGCGCATACACGTTTAGAAACAGCCATAGGAGTAACATTTAACATTTTTGACAATTGTTCGAATATTTGAGTTGGATTTACGTCCAATAATGCAATTCAGCGTCCTCAAACTTTTTTGGCTGTCCGAAACGTTCTTCGTTCCTCACACTTAAGTTACCACTTCTGAAACGTTGAAACCACTCTCTACATGTTCTTTCTGATGGAGTTTGTTCACCATAAGTTTCAGAAATCAATCGATGCGCTTCAGCTGTAATTTTTTTCAGATCAAAATAGTGAAGAAGTGCATGTCGAAAAAACCACTTATCACGATTCATTTTAAATCAATAAAAAAATATTTCTACTTTCACAAAAATTAATCTTTACGCACTGAATTTTATTGACAGATATCTAACCTTCAAAAGACAATCAGCTTCAGTTGTCAAAGCTTACCACTTTTGCAGCTGGAGCCATCTATTGTGAATGGTGAAAATTAAGTTTGTCACCTAATATATTACATCATATTAGGTATGTAAATTAATTTCGACGCTTTTAGCTTTAACTATTTCTAATAAGAATTTTAAATTTAAATATTTTCCTCTCATTTCTCCACTCAATTCTGATTTTAAAGAACTGTCATTTATGTTCACAAAATGCCATGTAGCATCTCAAAATGATTAATAAAACTTCAAAAAATACTAGTGACCAGTATTGTTATCGATAAAGCCCATATTCGGCACGGCATTCTTTCTATGTTTCTGCAAAAAATGCTTCTAATGCTATAAAAGTGATTTTTGTTCGGCTCTTAACAAAGGCGCAATGAGTACACACTTACATACAATTTGAAAAAAATGGTATCAGAGGTCTCGAGAAGATCTCGAAAAAGCATGTGTATATGGGCTTTATGACAACGCTCGATCTCACGTGATAAAATGAACAAAAAGAAACAAGAACAAAAAGAAAAAAAGGTTTTTATATAGCCATTTTTAATATACGCCATTTTTAATGTAGGTTAAGTAGTTGTACCGCTCCCGGTTTGTTTTCCAGACCTTGCTCCTTCAGATTTTCACCTGTTTCAGTCATTACAATAACGTTTAACTGACATATTTTAAAACAACAGGTGTTCAAAAATATATCGATGAATTTATTAATTAAAAATCCACCAAGTTTCTATCACGATGCAATTCAATAGCTGCCCGATGGATGGTGCAGTCATCGGTAATAATGGAGATTATTGCGATAATTAAAATTATATATCTTCTATTTATAAATAAATCTTGATGTTGAGTAACGAATACATCGATTAATTTATCATCTAATAGTATATTATACATATTACATTATATTATATTAAAATAATGCGGGATAATGACGGTCATTTAAGTAGAAACTCTCACAAAACTAATGAGAAATATCGGATTCAGGATCTGCTTAATGCAATGAATACCTACAAGTATTTACTATAGTAACTATAATAACGTTTACTATCATATAGACTGGTACAAAATTCCATAAAAATATGTACCAAAGAAACAAATGAAGAAGCGAAAAATAATCGAGATTATCCTGACCTCAGATTTTTCCTTGAGATAATGCCGGTCAACGATGTTTACAGTGTATAAAACTAGATAAGACACACATTTCACTGAAAATCAAATTTATTAGGTGTTCCGGTTAGTTTTAAGTGATTTTTTAAGGGAAAAAACACTTTTATTTTAGGGAGACGTTAAATTATATTTTATCAAAAATATTTTCCACCGCTAGCTACAACTTTTTCCCACTTTTTTGGCAATAAATGGATTCCGCGGTAAAAGAAATGTTCGTCTTTCGAAGCAATCCATTCATTGAGCCATTTTTGTATTTCATCATATGTTTTGAAGTGCTGGTCAGCAAGGCCGTGCTGCATCGATCGAAATAAGTAATAATCTGAAGGAGCACAGTCTGGTGAATATGCGGCATGTGGTAAAACTTTCCATTGAAATGCCGATAACGTATCTTTAACTATTTTTGCAACGTGTGGTTGAGCATTGTCGTGCAACAAAATCACTTTGCGTTTTCTTTGAGCTGTTGTTATTGGACGTTTCTGGTTCAAAGCAATCTGATTCAAATCGATTAATTGTTGTTGATAACGCTTAGCGGTGAACGTTTGATTCGGTTTCAGCAGCTCATAATACACGACGCCTTTCATGTCCCATCAAATGCACAACAAAACTTTATTTCTATGGACATTACGTTTTGGAGTCGATGTCGACAGTTGGCCTGGATTTACGATTTTTTACGTTTAGGATTATTATAGTATATCCATTTTTCATCGCCAGTTATAATTTGATACAAAAACTGCTTCTTTTTGTGACGAGAAAGCAATGAAGTGCAAATGGTTAAACGATTTGGAATTCAGCCAATTCAGACAATTCGTATGGAACCCATTTACCTTTTTTTAAATTTTTCCCAATGCGTATAAACGATCAAAAACGGTTGATTTACTAACATTTAATAATTTAGCTAATTCATCAAACGTGTGAGCTGAATT
Source organism: Dinoponera quadriceps (assembly GCF_001313825.1). Classification (NCBI taxonomy): domain Eukaryota; kingdom Metazoa; phylum Arthropoda; class Insecta; order Hymenoptera; family Formicidae; genus Dinoponera; species Dinoponera quadriceps. The sequence goes on along the minus strand of NW_014554417.1, from coordinate 17,224 downwards.
TTCACCCAACAATATCTGTAATTCGGCATTTTCGAACTTTTTCGGTTGACCTGAACGTTCTTTGTCTTTCAAATCGAAATCACCATTTTTTAATTATCGATACCAACATTCATACGTTTTAACTAATGGAGCAGACTCAGAATAAGTATCTGAAATAAATCGGTAAGTTTCAGTAGCCGTTTTCTTCGAATCAAAGCAGTAAAGTAACAGATGACGAAAATGCTCCTTATCACGTTTCATTTTCAATCGCACTAAATAATACGGTTATGTTTACGAATACACAGGAACTGTGTCAAATGATTTGTAGAAATGTCCAAGCTTTGAAATGACATACCAACTTTAAAAATGTCTCTAATAGATTTGTAGCTATAGCCATCTACAGTGAGCCGTCAAAACTAATCAAAACGCCTATATTTATTATAAAGCAGAGATACGACAGAAATTTTGCATATCATGAAAAAATAGTTAATTGTTTATTGATTTGCATCCATCGTAATGGTACCTATCGTGGGTGTTCCAATTAGTGCAATTCTTGTGTACCCAAAATCTACAAAATATGCAACGAAACCACATTTCATCATCTCTCTCAAATTCTCCACAAAGAAAACATAACTCGTAATCCCATTCACCCCAGCATCGACTGACCGACATTACCTAAATTACATATTTTCACAAATAAATTAACCACGTCGTAATAATCCAGCAATTCAGAAAACAAATACTCCTACCATATATTAGAAGGTTTGAGTGACATTGCAAAAGATAGTACAATAATTTAACATGAATAAATGGACCGACTTAGCGTGCTTCTTTAAGCGATCCTTGAATTAGAAAACAACGAAGCAAATTTCTTGCAATAGTTCAGCTACGAACAATGCTAAAATAGCAGTGTTTTGTCTGATGCTTGCTTTTGTCCTTCACGGAGGGTGGAAACTTACATAATTCAACTCGTACCGACCATAGTCGAGATATAGAGATGACCAGCATTACTCATTGATTTCATTCTCCCGTGTGTGTTATATTTTTCAACTTATATACTAACATTGATGCTCTGGCGCGGAAAACAAAGAGAAGAGCGAAACATGAAGAAGACGGGACTAGATCGAGCGGATCTACTTATGTCCGCGGTTTTTAATTTAATTCGCGTCTATCGTTTCGTCGGAAAACACTGGCGAATCATCGCATAGTGCCAGCGTGATTGAGGGTGCGTTGGCGTGACCCTCGGCGTGAAGGTGAGCCCGCGACGGTGTCAAGCGCACGCACCGACGGCGAACGAGAATTCGGAAAGCGGTTTAGGTAGATCAATCCGCCGCGGGCGGGCGGGGGTCAGCGATTCGCTCAAGGTAGAACGCGTATAATAAAGTGGCTAATGGGGCGGTGAGGGTGAAGGCGCGCGCAGGTCGGTTGGACGGGAGTCTCGTCGTGCGTTTGACGTTGGCCTGTTCGCCGGCTCCGCGAACGCGTAAGTCTTTAACGCAGGAAAATAACGCCTCATGCTATATCGCTGCGGCGATAAGCGACTTATCGCGAATTGTCGTCGTACACAAGTCTCTATCTTCGCGAGAAAGTGCACGTGAAAGTTACGCTTTATATGTTGAAAGAAAGCCAAGAAAAAGTCACCTACATAGAGAAAAAGAATATATTTGTTTTGAAAAAAATCCTTATTCTTAATATATAAATATTGAGATGAAATTATATAGCATTAAACAGATAAAACTTTCTTACGTAAGGAAATTCTACATATGGTTCTATCTATATTAAAAATATTAATATTAAATATTATCGTTATTCGAGAATAATTTTCATGAATTGATAGGAAAAATATTAGAAAACACGATATAGTAGAATATTAAGAATTAAAATTACAATTTCTTTAACTTGAAATTAAATTATTTTTATTTGAATGTATCTTACTCTTAAGAAAAGTAATTTATAATATTAAATTGAATTATTAAAAGTTATAATAACAATTTTTTTATCTTTTTTCAAAACTGGGGCAATAACATCTGATAAGAGGAAGAGTATATCCAGTTTGCCTTAGATGACTTCAGATTCATCTAGATGAAGATGAGATGAAAATTCGAAAAATTCATTTTAGATGGGATAAAGACGATTTTGCTTTTAATTTATCTAGAAGGAAAAAATAAGTAACACTACTTATCTACATAATTTTTTAGATGATATTATTTTCATAAGAGATTTTATAAAAATTTATATTAAAAATTACACAGATCATAAAATTGCACAAATAGTTAAGTAATTCGTCAACGTAATTGCTCTAAATTTAAAGATCTAATAAAAAAGACCAATAATCATTGACTGCTCACTAATCGCTATTTCAAATCGTATTTTCTAAACGCAGTCATTATTTCAGTCTTCTTCTATAAAGCCCATATCAGGTTACGGACTATGAAGGTCGACTATCTGACTGGTGGTTACGACTGTCGACTCTTGAAGGACCTATCATAGTGAAGCATCATGTAACTAGTCTATTGTAATTGTTTCAATAAGGGTTGGCAGTCGTAATCGGCAGTCAAGTCGGCTTTCACAGTCGACAATTTGATAAGGACTTAAAGTGAATTGATCAATTGAAACAAATGATCTGTTCTTTTTAGTTGCACTGCTGAACTGGTGTAATAAGTTAGAGTGAGACAAACTATATTTGTCTCACTCTAACTTATTGCACCAATTCAGCTAAAAGAACAAATCAGAGGAGACAAAACTGAAATTTACTGATTCGTTGAAATCTAATCTCCAATCCCTAGTCTGATACGGGCTTAACGCATAGGTCCATATTATTTCTTTCATTTGATCGAAAAATGAGTTTAGAATATGGACCATAATTTTAGATCATTTTTAGATGAGATAACATGTTTTTATCTAAGATGAAAATGAATATATTTTATATTTCTTCCATTTAGATAAAGATTAAAATGATCTATTTATTCGTCTGGATGATTATTTAGATAATTTTATCTAGATATCGGCAAACACTGAGTACATCTGAGTAAAAACTTGAGTAACTCAGTAGTAAGAACAGACGTTGGTCAAATGAAAGGTCCCGGATCCGAGTTCCGATCCAGCAATTTTGGATTTTTTTTCTGACTCTTACAATATAGCCAAATCTTATATTTAAAATCATCTTAAGTTGATTTTCAGATATTATACAAGTGGCTTTATTAGCTACAAATCTGAACATAGGAATTCAAGACGGTCTTAAGTGTAAAGATCTAATTTATATTATGAAGTATTGGGAGTACAAATTAGATCGGTCCTTTTTCAAAAAATGGCTCTGGCTGTTATGAATGTTTCATAGTGACAGCTGATTTCGGTGGTTTCAGAGAGGTTAGACATCTGTCAATAATATTCAGTTTATATCGCTTTGAGTTTCATACAAAATCCCTGTTTTTTACTGTGTTAAATATGTCAAATTTTGTGTTAACTAAGTAGCATTTGCGGGAGGTTTTAGTTTTCTGCTTTAATTGGAAGAAAAGTGCAGCTGAAGCGCATCGAATGCTTGTAGAAGTTTATGGTGACAATGCTCCAACTGATAAATCATGTAGGGAATGGTTTCGACGTTTCAAGAATGGTGATTTCAGCGTTGAAGACAAGCTTCGCTCTGGAATCGCCAGCCAAAAAAATTATATTTTACCGTATGCGGTAAATTATAATTTTTGTGGCTGGCGATTCCATTACAGGCCATCGATATAGGCTACAATTGATTCGTTTGAGCCGTGCATTACGAGAAAAACGGCCGGAATACGAGCAAAGACATGACAAAGTTATTCTTCTGCATGATAACGCTCGGTCTCATGTCGCAAAAGCCGTAAAAAATTATTTGGAAACGTTCAATTGAGATATTTTACCGCACCCGCCGTATTCGCCGGACATTGCTCCTTCTGGTTATTGGTTGTTCCGACAGATGCAGCACGATTTGGCAGGTCACCGGTTCACTTCTTTCGCAGAAATCGAAAATTGACTCCTAACTTGGATCGCCTCAAAAGACGAGACATTTTTTCGAGATGGAATTCGAAAATTGCCTGAGTGGTGGGAAAAAGTAGTAGCCAGCGATGGACAATATTTTGATTAATTTGTTCATTCATTTTGTTCTGAAATAAATACATTTTTGACAACAAAAAACGGACCGAAATAATTTGTATTCCCAATATAAACTTTCATATTGTTGAAAAAAGATTAACGCACATTTTATTAAAATATAAAGTTGAATAAAACATTAATTTTTTATATATTTTTTTAAAAATCCGTATAAAATTTATTATTTTCAAAATAATCTATTGTGCATTGGACTATCATAATATTTCAATAATATTATAATATTGCTTGAAATTCAAGATTATTAATTTTTTTGTAAAAAGATTATCTATTATTGCTTATATATAAAACAATATAATCACATCGATTAAAATATATGTCTTGAATTAATACTTAATTTTTTCCTCGTAGAATCCCTTAAGTAAAAGTCTGGCTATCTTCGACTTTTTGATAAAAAATAGTGTCTGGTTTGTTACTAGAATATCTTTATTTATANATATATATATATTTCTTTTTTAATTATGTGCTATATTTTTTTTACTTTTAACCACAAAAATAATAGTAACAATATGCTTGTATAATTACTATTTCATTGATATTGTAGTAACACTCGAAAAATGATTTTCCTGACTATAATTCTTTTACTATGGTATACAGTTATAGACACACATATTATAGACACAAATACTAAATATTTTTCTCTCAATGTATATAAAATGTATATAAATGTTCTTTCAACTATCAAAAGATTCTAATTGTATAATGTGAGTACTTCTGCTAGAAGATTAAATATATTAAACCAATAATGCGATAGATCAGCTTTGCGATTAACTCATTAAATTAAATTTTAGTTTTTCTATTTACACATACGAAGAAAAGAGATTGGTTGAATTAACGCTCCATTAGTCACAATAT
>NW_014554417.1:0-12219 GCF_001313825.1 Dinoponera quadriceps | reverse complement strand
GTCGCAATATATCTTACAGATATACTAGTTTTCTCATTATTTTTCTCTTTTAGTTTGTTTCTTGAAGTAATTTTTCTTTTATTAGCACTTGGCTAATAGACTTGGCAGTAAAGGTACAAAACAGTGAATAACAAATTGACAAATATTAGGATAATATCTATGGAATATTGCGACTAATAGAAAGTTAACGTCTTAATAAACAAACCAAACGTGCTTTGGTTGAAAAAAAAATAGAATTTCTGATTCATGAAAATACGTTTAGTTGTTAATTAATCTTGTTTCTTCATGCACACGTCCTCTTATTGTCATTTCAATTCAGTTAATCTTGTTTCTTCATGCACACAAACAGGAGATCAAAAAAATAAAGATTAAAAATTCTGCTAAGTGAATTAGAATAGTTTGTTTGTCACGTACAACTTTAAATTTGATTTCGTTTAACTCGATCTTCTATTTGTTTCGATTGATCCATTTTTATTATGTAATAATAAATTCTGTAATAACTAAAAATAAGAAACATAAATTTTCTTTATACCTTTAAAGATTATTCAAAGGAAATGCGATAAAATTCAATGAGTCATGTGAGCGAATATCTTAGAAATTATGAGGCATGCGAAAGATATTTCAATCCGCAGTTATTCTATGTTCTTTGTAATTGTGTATTTAGGCTTTTCAAACTTCTGATTTCTTTTTACACATCTCCAACACTCATACGAAAAATAGAAGACTCTTTTGAAAGATTCAAAAATACAAAATTATAAAATAATATTAAATACCATAAAACTTTTGTCTATAGAACATTTTCTCATACACTTTTCGGTTTCGAAGATATTCTCCAAAATTCCCTTTAAGAAATCGTTTTAACTCCTAAATGCGAAGAAATAAATAAAAAAGTATATGCATTTAATTTGTAATTGTTTTATAACATATTCAAAGCCTATCGAAATCGGTAAGGGACATTTCCGTATGTTTCCTTGTGATTGCTGACAACCCTTTCTCTGCATTGTCAGACCGGCCCCTTAATCCTGTATATCGATTTTTAATAATTAAAAACTCTCTACAAATATTCCATGAACATTCTATATTCCACAAATATATCTTGTATATATTTTTTCTAGTAATAGAACAATAGTTTCATAAAGAGAGAGAGAGAGANGAGAGAGAGAGAGAGAGAGAGAGAGAGAGAGAGAGAGAGAGGTGGAGAAATGCCTTCACGATTAGATTTCACCGCAAACTGTTAACGGCCCGGGCGCGCACGTTGTGTTCGCAGGTGAAGATTTGGTTCCAAAATCGACGTATGAAGTGGAGGAACAGTAAGGAGCGGGAGCTGCTGGCAACCGGTGGTTCGCGCGAGCAGACGTTACCGAACAAGAACAACCCGAATCCGGATCTGAGCGACGCCGACGGCGATAGACCGAGGATGGACCTGAGCGACGTCAGTCCGCTCACGAGCCCTCAGAGGCCTGAGGAACAGACGGAGAACGAGGAGGACGAGGAGATCAACGTCACGTGATAAAGCAACACCGCTCTATCCGGCGTGATGATCTCTCCGTGAATCTCGAACAAAAGTAGTAGACAATTCTTAATTCAGGTGGCAGACCCAAATATATTATATATACCGGCTGGACCAAATAATAAACAAAAAGGGTCAGATTTAACGAAGGACGGATTTTTTGGAACAGAGGAGCGCTCGAAGAGAAATCGCGAATAGAGTCCTCAGAAGTAAGAATTTGGTCACTTTCCGTATTCGCGCGTATTGATAGAAATCAAACCTTGTAATTAAATGGCGGAACCAATTGGAAATATCATAAAAATGAGGTAAATTGAAATAGGAGAAATATTACAAATGACAGGATAATTATAATCGTAAATGTATGATTCTCATAAAAATAACATCTCATTTCATTAATCTCTTCAGGGATATTGACACATATGTATACGTTTAGTTTTATTTAAAAATTAACCGTTATTTATAATTACAAAAATTTTTAAAATTTAAAAATTAAACGTTATCAAAGTAGGCCATAATGACTACATAAATCGGTTCGCAAATAAGGTATCTTCGTTTTTTGTGTACTCCATTAAAGCAGATCCATTAAAACAAATATTATATTTAAAATTCCCTAAAGAGGTTAACATTTTTAATATTCAATAAAATTAATAGTATCTCCAAAAATAATTTAATTACATAAAAATTATTTAACTGCAGAATTCATGGCCTTCGTTTTGCTGTACACATTATATTCTTCAATTGACTTCAATATGAAATTTTCATCCGATATTGAGTAAAAAACGCATTTTTAATGTATAAGACAATTGATGACAATTTTTTATCATTTCACATTTGATTGTTTATATTTTCTCGAAAAAGAAATGGATAAAATTACAGTTGCTATTTCTTAAATACAGAAGGTATTGACAGATAACAATCTCCACTCCCAAATATATTCATTCAACTTGTTTGGTAACAAAAAATAAGGTATTTTTTCTGCAACATTCTAAATACACTAATTTTGAATATTTCGCACTAATATAATTTTTAGATGCGACTGAATTTATACATAGTTCACAAGTTGCAGTATCATGCTTAACAGTACTAGAAACGGTGTAGCACCAAACACATCTATCTGAATATTACAAAAATGGACATTTGTTTTCGGTTCAATAGGAATGTTTGGAAATGATTTCAACTGTTTAATGTTGATTCCTGCTTATGTATATTTGTTATTAGCTTAATTATTTTTAATATCATATAATAATTGTCAACTCCTAAGATCAGAATTCTAATTTTATTCAACTTACACATTGTGTTGTAAATATCAAATGATTTGATTTATAATTGACATTAATTTAATATTGCAGGATACGATATAATAATTGTATTTTTCACAAAGATAAATTCTTTATGCAAAACAATATAAAATTCAAATAAACGCGTGTGTTCTGCAATACAGACGTTATTTTATTACACAACCGTTTCGATAACCAGACTCTTATTTCTAAAGACTCTAATTAGCGAAGAGAAAAAAACGGGGAGGAATCGAAGATTTTCTCATTTACGACATGTTTTATTATCGCAGATCGCGATTTTGAATGTCCGTCGATCATCGCCGATGTGAGACGCGCTCGTGTTTCTTCTTCGAGATATGCTTTGGACCATCCGGTATGCGTTACAATCTATTTTCCAACGAAAAATGTGCAAAAGAAAGAAGAAAAGTGAGAAAGAGAGAGAGAGAGAGAGTGAGAGAGAGTGAGTGAGTGAANCTATTTTCCAACGAAAAATGTGCAAAAGAAAGAAGAAAAGTGAGAAAGAGAGAGAGAGAGAGAGAGAGAGAGAGAGAGGGAAGGGGGAGAGAGAAGGAAACATCGTGCCAGTTCGAAGGAGTTATTTCTAATTTTAATTATGCATTTTTTCTAGCTGTCCGATCTTTTAATTGCCAACTATATTTCCGGAAAATTGGATCACGCTACGACGTGTTTCAAATTCATCGCGCATCGGGAAGAAGCCCGATCAGTCTGTGCGACGCTACGTTATTTCTACATTCACGGGAAACTCGCGTGACATTTCTTGTGTTTAAGAAAAGTGCTTACTCTGGTCACAAAAAGGGTGTTTCTTTTCATTTCGTGCTCTCTTCTCATTTTACGTGAACGATCACGCTCGTACAGTTCCACGGTGTATTGAATAATTAAATAAATATCGATGTTATCACGTACGAAGAGAGATAGCCCGAACGATAGGCGTGATTAGCGAACCAGCTTTAACGACGGTAACCGACAGAAATAGCGGCGCATTTCGATCGAAACGGACATCTCGTGCGAAATATTTATTTCTCGCGGCTTTGTAGAGATATTTATTAATCGATCTACTTTGGACGGCTACGTGCTTACGAATATATTGGATGTGTATCGCGATATCAGAAGCGAGAAGAAGATATTTCACACTTCAAAAGTCTGTGACCTTTAAATGTCTATAAAATTATAACGGAGGACAACTTCTAAAGTCATTTATCCTTTACGCGCATAGATCGTGAAAGTGTAAAGAGTGAAAAGATAAAGAATTCTGCCTGTGTTCACGTCGTACATTTAGCGCTAAATAGAAGTCTATTTCCTAATTGACGTTTAAACGTAATATTTGTATTAACTTGGTAACTGAAGATTTAACTGTCACATTTAGCATTAAATGAATTCGCGCGGATACGGACCGTTATTATTTTTTTTTTCGTTGTTGATATCGTGCAGGAGCGATATTAGAAATATATAACACTTTCGTGTATATATTTTTATTTTCTTAGAAATTTCTTCCAACAATTGAATTAATCCTAATAATATAATAACTTACATTTTTCTCTCCGTACATTTGTACCCTGTGGTGTTTCTTTCTATTTGTAGAGAGAAATAAGCCCATACTGCTCGAAGGATTCATATAATCTTAAAAATGTAATACGATGTAAGAAAATCGTAGCCGCTTTGGCGAAATAAATTTTGCATATTCGTCATATTCGACACAGTGATGCACAATCACGTGGGTAAATCGAGTTTCTGCCATTTGACGGTATTACCAAATATGTATAACATATCTGTAGTCAACGAGGATCTTCAAGATTCATGTGACTTCGGAAAATGAAGTGAGCCGAACTAGCTGAGCGATATGAAAGACGTAGAGGAGTTAACTCGTTCGCATGTTTCAATACAGCCGACGCGAGAAGCGAGCTTGAAACAACGATTGCTTTTTGGACTTTTAATACGTTGACAACCGCACCGATTTTCACTACTTGATCGTTACGTCTAACTGATGATTTCATCACTAAGAAGATACAGTAAATCAATATAATTCAGGGTACATGTATTTCTTACCTCGTCTCATTTGCTCTTTATTGGTTGTACAAATATTTTATAAATACAATTAATTATATTTTATATGTAGTTATTACTTATAGTAATTTTAAAAAAGTTACTTATAATTATTATTTATACGAGTGTAACCACATGAAATACATGAATATGTCAGTGTTTCGGCGCTCTTTTTTCTCTTTAATATAATAATTATAACTATATATGATAAATAATATTATATATAAAAGTAGTAAAAGAGTAAAATTATAATTACCATTATGATAATAGGTTTCCAAGTCACCCATGAGATATTATTATTGACGCGTTTTTTTAAGTGGTTTCTCCTATAAAGGCCTCCACTATAAAAATTAATAGCGAGAAACATAAACATAATTTATGCACATCATTATTTTTTACACACAAGTAGGATGTCTTTTATAGACACGATAACTCTCGGCAGATATAATATTTTTCACACACTTTCGTCTTCAATAAATGTGATGTCTTTTATAAACAGGATGTCTCTCACAGAGATTGTATTTGTTACGTACCTATCTTTGATAGATGTGATATCTTTTGTAGACATGAGTTCTCTTATAGACATAATATTTTCCACATATCTCAGTGATAAATATTATGTGCGATCTCTTGTAAGTATTATATACACTGTCTTGTACATGAAATATAAGATTGTTTTTCTATTCAGACTTGAGTAGTTTATAAATATTTTCATGAGATCTAAATATTCAAATATAACTGCCATGGCATGAGCTGTATTATTATTATGTTTTAACGCATATTTTATAGTACAAATTGAATTTAATGTCTTAATTGACATATTACTTTTTTTCCTTGTTTTCACATCCAGTATTACAGGAAATGCACATTCAACTTTTTTAGTATTCGNTCTCAAACCTTTTGAAATTCTATTTGTCTTTTGACGACAGATGACGTTATTAAAACTTTTGTTATTTTGTTTCTCTCTAAAGATATTGCTTGTAAAATAGCAGGTTCTCTTCAGATATTTTTCATGAACGAAAGTAAATTAAATACGATAACGAATGATATGATATTCTTTTCAACAAAAAATATCACTAATCTTACTTCAACACGTTTTCGAAAATCAAAATGTTCTAATGAGTTTAATGAAGGTTGTTTTGAATTAACTATTTCGATAAAATGGTTGTTCCATTTGTCCCTTCAGGATTAGTAAAATATTAAAACTAAAATTTTGTTTCTTCAAATTTTTTAAACGCTTTTCTCTCTTAGAATGTTTCTTTACTTTTGAAAGACAACGAATTAATGTGCTTTCACAGGCCTTGAAAGAAAATTTTGTAGATTCATTAGGAACATCTTTTACCCAAAATCTTCATGAAGGATTATCTTCAATTTATTGATATTGAAGTTGTTCGGATTTATTTTAGATTTTTTATCAACAGGTGCTTCATTACTCATTTTTGTAGAAATTTAAATAAATTATTATATCAAGAAGAATCAATATATCAATATTAACAATGTCAGATCCAAATAAACGCAATATCTTTATTATATTATATTAGATAACAGAAATGTACAACATTTGAAACAGAATATTTCGCTTCTCGATTTTCACGGAATTAAGATTCGCCTTCTTTAATATTTTAATTGTTTATCTTTTTCAACACACAAACTGATGAACTATCACAAATCCATGCAATTATTTGATAATAGCAAACGACACCCATGAAGCAAGCCGCAACACGTAACAATCAATCAATACACGCGAAAAAGAGATTTTAACATTTCGATATTTTTCGAATTGTACTTATTTATGCAACATGTAGAAGATAAGACACAATCAATTGTATACAACTTCACTTGCATGCGATACACAGAATACATGATTAAAATGTCGCGTATTATATTTTGAAATAAATAGGAAATTTTAAGAAATACATTTAACATTAAATAACGTTAACATGATTAACGTTATTAATCTGTAATTATGCTTATATATCTTTATGGTGCTTAAATTTCGGGGAAGCATTCACAAAGCGAACAATTATATATTAACCCTTTGTACTCGAGGGCTCCGGAGCGGAGCCATTTAAAATTTGTCTTCAAACTCTTCAAACTCAAATGCAAATAGTAAGAGCGGAATATCCTATACACAATAGTTTTTACGATTTCCCTTTGTCCTTATGTTATGAATTGAAAGTTATTTGCATCGTCTCCATAGCGGAGCCCTCGAGTTTGAAGACAAATTTTAAATGGCTCCGCTTCGGAGCCCTCGAGTGCAAAGGGTTAAGGTGGCGGAAAGTTTGCGGGGAGTTTTCAGTAAATGTAAACGCACCGCAAAGCAGCAAGCAAATGTCAGAAAGCATTTAGGATATTTTTTATGAAAATAGGCCGAGGCAAACGGGAGTTGTCCAGCCAGTTGTTCAGAAACTTAATGCATAAACGAGCGATGAAGGAACAACGTATGGAATATTTCGATTACAAACATTTCTTAAGCGCTTCTGCCTGAGTCACTAGAAACTTCTTTAACCGCTTTTTTTTTCGACTGAGAACACTTATAAAAGATATATATGTAAAACATATTATGTCTGTAGATGACATCGTGCCTACAAGAAGGGGCATAACAACTATCCAAGACAAGTATATGAAAAATATAGAATAAATATAGTATGAAAAATATTATAGCTCATATTCTGAACGCGCTTTCAACGATGTTAGCGTGCTAACAAGACAAGAGATGTGAGCACTTTCAGTATCGCTTATATTCTAAACGCGATGATAACAGTATTCTGTTAAGCAAAACTGATAATCACGCGTGTTTGCAGCAAAATTTCTATTCAGAACTACTGATAATTCAGAAGAATAGTTCAATATTAATAAGTTGACTTGTTAGTGCACTAACATCGTTGTAAGTGCGTTCAGAATATGGACCTATGTCTACAAAAGACATCGGACTGTATTATGAATTTTCTTTTATCGATAAAAGTACCTCTAAAAGTGGCTTAGGAACTATCTGATTGGTTAAGAAGCCAATCATCGTTCGTTCATTTAAGACGCTTTTATCGATAAAAGAAAGTTTAGAATACGGGTCATTGTGTCTATAAAAGACCCCGCGTGTATAAAAAATAATGATATGTATAAATTATATATGTATTTCTCATATTATATTTTTTAATAAACACTAGACCTATAGAGGAAACCACTTAAAAAAAACTCGTCAGCAGTATTTTATAAGTGACGTGGAAATCTATTGCCATAATAATGTAATTATAATTTTATGTAATAATTATTATATATAATTATAATTATTATATTATAGAGAAAAAAAGAGCATTAAAACACTAGTCTTATCCATGTATTTCAGGTACCATGTATATTCATGTATTTCAGATACTCACGAACGGAATCGCGTAAGCCTTTTCGAGCTTGCTTTTCGCGCCAGCTGTACTGAAACGTATGAACGAGTTAACTCTTTCCTTTCACGTCGCTCGACTCACTTCACTTTCCGAAGTCACGAACCTCCAGTAAAGCTTCCTTTAGTTGTAGTTATATACATATTATGCATGTGGCAATATCATCATTTATCAAATGATGGAGGCTTGATTTACTTACAACGTCGAAGATTGGAAAAAGTATTCAGTTGATAACAGTTAAAATTATTAGAACAAAGGTTTCTGACAATAATAATATTTTCAATATTTTCAATGTAAAACCAAACCAAAGTAAAAATAAAATGAAAATTATATTCCTGAACGACAGTTGAACATGAATTTAATAATGAATAACAATAAATAAACTATGATCCCTTACGATCTTTCGTAGTTTTAATTACGACTATCTTTATGTTTATATTTGTTATATTATTTATTATTATTGTTGTTCCAATACTTTTCTTTCATTGAAAGAACTTACATATAGTCTATGTGGATCGACATGGCTATTTTTTGTTATGACTGAAGAAGACAATACGATTTTTCATGTTTTTATCGACAGTTCTGAAAACCAACGAATGTATCTTTTGATCAGATTTGCCGCTATTTCTACCGTTCATCGTCGTTCAAGAGATTAAACGCCGAATTAATCATGCGTTAAATAAACACGAAGTTGTTACGCGATGTTCCGCCTTCATTTGACCCTCACGATTTCCAGCTACATTTCATTATGCGGGTCATTGGTTTGTTCTTGATAATTATTTTGGAACTGGTGATTTGCTAGACTATTTTTCTGAAAGACAAATTATCGTGTCGCTGCCACGAAAACTGATCCCGAACGAAACACGATACGACGAATGTATTATATTGTAATTAGTGATGGATGTACCTTCTCAAGGATTCTTATATAAGCCATTGTGTAAGGTTGTATTAGACATAATGTCATGAATTCCGGAAATATGTACCTAAGTCGTACTCGTAATGCCGCGCAGCCAAAAGAATCCAAATGTAATTATATATATATATATATATATATATACATATATTCATTGTGATTCAATATAATCTATGTAATATATTGAAATAAAACTCTGTCTATATGCTAAGCAACTCACATACCTGTAATGTTGACGTGATCAACTGAGATTGCAAGATCTCGGACCTCATCTCTTGCATACTTAATCCCGATCCGATAAATTTTTCCTACGTATCGTTATTGTTACATAACATCTCATTCTTATCTCACTTTTGAATCTTGCAATTCGGCGATTGGAGGATATGCGAAACGAACAAATAAATTCGTTACGCAAGTAAAAAGTTACATTTTATTTGCTGAATTTAATAAGGTTTCTACAATATACAGCTACATATAATATCCCATTTGACACAATCGTTGAGTAATTATCGATGTGATCATTTTATCGTGGAAATAATAATAAATAATCGTGGGATGACTCTCTACGAATTTATAAATATATCTCGGCACATCGAACAACGGTAACGTTATATCAATATTATAAATTTCTCGCGCATAATGTAACTATTATATACAAACGTGTTATATATTTGTATTGTTGAGTGGAAAATTAATATAATATTATAATATTGGTATAATGTTACAGTTACTTGACGTATACTGAAATTGAAAAAATGTCGCGATATCAAAAAAGAGGAAGATAATTTACATATTTTATATATATATATGAAATCTATGAAAAAGTCTATAAAATTATAATAAAGAACAATTTCTAGTCGTTACTCCGCATATGCATAAATTGTAAAATGCATAACCGAAAATAAAGGATCCGGCCTATATTCACGTCATATATTTAACAGTAAGACCTTAGCAGAATAGCTGATTTGTAATTTTAAGATGTTCTAAATCTTCGTCTAAATTATCATTTTTTATATTTTTTTTTTAAATTATACAGCGACTTGTCATCAGTCATAGACAACATTTCAATTTAAGACTCCAAACATAAGACACTTAACCCTTAGCTGACACACGTCAAAATAGTAACGTACGTGCTATAGGGGGTATTTTGGATCCCAGCGAGAAAAAATGTGTATAATTGTTTTATTTATCAATTTGGGTCAAGCCTCGACTAATACTAGGTGACGCCACAGAACCAAATTTGGCGCGCAGCTATGAAAAATTTGCGTTCAAAAACACTCTTGGGTATTTTTAACCCCATGTGTCAGCTAAGGGTTAAGCGGGGTCTATAATGAGAATTTAAGCTTTAAGTCTTAAGAAATTGACCAATGATGTCGATTATTCTCCTCATATTCGACTGTGATTCGCCAATTTCTTAAGGCTTAGAGCTTAAAGTACTTATTGTAGACCAGGACATGGCCCCGGTCTACAATAGGTATTTTATGCCTTAAGAAATTGACCAATAATAGTCGAATATGAGAAGAATAATTGACTGTGCTTTATTTCTTAAGGTTTAAAATACCTATTGTAGACTGAAACTTATGCATTAAGCAGGTTCTACAATGAGAATTTAAGATATAAGATTTAAAAAACTGATCAATCATAATTTACTTTTCTTCCATAATTCGACTGTGATTAGTCAATTTCTTAATACTTAAGGCTTAAAATATCTATTGTGGACTGATACTTAAGACATAAAATGTTGCTTCAAACTAATAATTGTAAATCAGCCATTCTGCTAAGGCCCTAAATAAGATAATCTAATTCCCAGTTGGTATCTAAACATAACATTTATATTAACTGAAGTAATCGAAAACTTAATTCACATTTAGTACTAAATGAATATGCAAATACAGACTATTATTAAATTTTCTGCTTTTGATATCGCAAAAGCATGTGATCCCTTCACGAAAGCTCTAGATTTCAATACGGTTAGAACAATTTTTCCGATGCAACCCGGAACACAGCTGATGTCCAACTAAAGTTTTGAGAATTATTCAAAAACATTCTATTGAACATCGACAACGTTACAAACTGCATTAAGAGAAAAAAAAAGATTCGGACCGTACTGAAAAATCAAGTGAACACTCTCTATTTTCTTACAAATTCCTCCCAGCAATTAAACTAATTTAGCTTATATCTTTCTCTGCATGTACTTCTTTTTAGGGAGAATAAGCCCATACTACTCACAAGATACATACAATCTTAAGAATGTAGTAAAATATAAAAAATTAAACGGCGTTTTGACAAAACAGAATTTCGCGCTCGTCATACTTAGCGTCGAAGATTGGAGGAAGTTGGTCGGTTGACAACAATTAGAATTATTACAACACAAAAGTTTCTGTCGAGTAAGCCGTGTTCGTCAGTAATATTTTGAACGTAAAACCAAACTGAGAAAAAAGGAAAGGGAGAGAAATTGAATTCCTGAACTGTGGAAAAATTTAATAATAATGAATAACAATATGATATATAAATTATAATCCCCCAAGATTGAGTTTTAATTATTTTGTACTTGCGGTTTCGACCATTCTACATTCAAAATCAAATGGTCATATCCATATCCGTCCAATGTGGCGATCGCTCTCGCAGCGTCGGCCCTATGCTTGAAATGGACATAGGCGAAACCTTTGCAGAGATTGGAGAGCTTCTCTTTAGCCAGGAATTGTTTCACCACGGAACCAAACGGCTTGACGAGCTCGTCCAGATCAGCGTCGGTGGTGCTCTGCGAAAGATTTGAGATACGAATGGCGGTCGTGTCATCCCGTCTCTGCATCTGCATGGAATCGCCACGTTTGTTGCCACCATCGCGCATGCCAGGCGGCACGTATTTGCCGCCTTGCGGCTTGAGCTCAGCCATAGCACCCGGCACGGCTGTGTTGACGAGCGGTTTCTTGTCGTCCGGCACTTTTCCTAAATACACAAAAAAATGTACGTTTGGTGAAATTTGCTTCGAACTACGCGATATAAGGGTGTTCCCGTATAGAATAGCGGGATCGACGTTTATTCGGTCCGTGTCGTCACTCACCT
>NW_014554416.1:1512-2857 GCF_001313825.1 Dinoponera quadriceps | reverse complement strand
AACTCGCAAGTTTCGCTGGCAGATTCATTTCTTATACCACTTCTCAAGGCACTAACTTATTTGATCCAAAAATTTCAAGCGTAAATGTGAATTCGCATTAGTTCACGTTTTCTGATGTAGGATCGAAATAAAAGCTCGCCGCCTGAATTGCTAGAGGCTGCTGCATGGAAATCACGTAATAAAACTGAATATTTCAATCACACACTTCAGTTTGCATCAGTTCACGATTTAACGTAAAGAAACAAAAGATTCACTCGACATTCACGTTATTTCGTCTATTACACGCAAACTCGCAAGTTTCGTCAGCGGATGGACTTTTTTTATCTTTTCTAATGGAACTAACGTATTTAGTCGAAAAGATTAAAGCCGAAACGTGAATTTGCATCAATTCACGTTTTCTGATGTAGAATCGAAAGAAACGCTCGACGGCTAAAATCCTCGAGGTTGCCGCATGGAAATAACGTAATAAAGCTGAGTAATTCAATCACACTCGCCAGTTTGCATCCGTTTACGATTTAATGTAAAGAAACGCAAGATTCAATCGACATTCACGTTAATTCGCCAATTACACGCAAACTCGCAAGTTTCGCTGGCAGATTCATTTCTTATACCACTTCTCAAGGCACTAACTTATTTGATCCAAAAATTTCAAGCGTAAATGTGAATTCGCATTAGTTCACGTTTTCTGATGTAGGATCGAAATAAAAGCTCGCCGCCTGAATTGCTATAGGCTGCTGCATGGAAATCACGTAATAAAACTGAATATTTCAATCACACTCTTCAGTTTGCATCAGTTCACGATTTAACGTAAAGAAACAAAAGATTCACTCGACATTCACGTTATTTCGTCTATTACACGCAAACTCGCAAGTTTCGTCAGCGGATGGACTTTTTTTATCTTTTCTAATGGAACTAACGTATTTAGTCGAAAAGATTAAAGCCGAAACGTGAATTTGCATTAGTTCACGTTTTCTGATGTAGAATCGAAAGAAACGTTCGCCGGCTGATATCTGCGAGGCTGCCCCATGGAAATAACGTAATAAAGATGAAAATTTCAATCGCACTTGCCAGCTTGCATCCATTCACGATTTAACGTAAAGAAACGCAAGATTCATACGACATTTACGTCATTTCGTCTATTACACACAAACTCGCAAGTTTCGTCAGCGGATGGATTTCTTTTACCTCTTCTCATGGAACTAGCGTATTTAGTCCAACAGATTCATACCGAAACGTGATTTTATTAGTTCACGTTTTATCATGTAGAATCGAAAGAAACAATCGCCGGCTGAAATCTGCGAGGCTGCCGCATTGAAATAACGTAATAAAGCAGAATATTTCAATC
>NW_014554416.1:1148-1351 GCF_001313825.1 Dinoponera quadriceps | reverse complement strand
CGTATTTGGTCGAAAAGATTCAAGCCGAAACTTGAATTTGCATTAGTTCACCTTTTCTGATGTAGAATCGTAAGAAACGTTCGCCGTCTGAAATCTGCGATGCTGCCGCATGGAAATAACGTAATAAAGCTGAATATTTCAATCACACGCGCCAGTTTGCATCCGTTCACGATTTAATGTATGAAACATAAGAATCATTCGAC
>NW_014554416.1:770-1001 GCF_001313825.1 Dinoponera quadriceps | reverse complement strand
ATTCAAGCCGAAACGTGAATTTGCATTAGTACACTTTTTCTGATGTAGAATCGAAAGAAACGTTCGCCTCCTGAAATCTGCGATGCGGCCGCATGGAAATACCGTAATAAAGCTGAATATTTCAATCACACTCACCTGCCTGCATCCGTTCACGATTTAACGTAAAAAAACGCAAGTTTCACTACACATTCACTTTACTACGCCTATTACACCCAAACTCGCAAGTTTCGT
>NW_014554416.1:0-457 GCF_001313825.1 Dinoponera quadriceps | reverse complement strand
GGAACTAGCGTATTTAGTCGAACAGATTCAAGCGGAAACGTGAATTTGCATTAGTTCACCTTTTCTGATATAGAATTGGAAGAAACGCTCGCCGGCTGAAATCTGCGAGGCTGCCGCATGGAAATAACGTAATAAAGCAGAATATTTCAATGACACTCACCAGTTTGCATCCGTTCACGATTTAATCTATTAAACGCAAGATTCATTCGACATTTACGTTATTTCGTCTATTACACGCAAACTCGCAAGTTTCGTCAGCGGATGGATTTCTTTTACCTTTACTCATGGAACCAACGTATTAAGTCAAAAAATTTCAAGCCGAAACGTGAATTTGAATTAGTTCACATTTTCTGATCTAGAATCGAAAGAAACGCGCGCCGCCTGAAATCTGCTAGGCTGCCGCATGGAAATAACGTAATAAAGCAGAATATTTCAATCACACTCGCCAGTTTGCATC
>NW_014554415.1:0-21762 GCF_001313825.1 Dinoponera quadriceps | reverse complement strand
AACTCGGATATCGCTCTTGTTTTACACCCGGTTATTATTCCGTGAACCCGTTATACCTGACATTTGTCCATGAAATTATGACAGGCTCCGTCTTTTCTTTTTTTTTGACAACGAGCTCAGCCTTCTGTCTGAATTTTCTCGAGATGTGAAAACATCATGGGAAGAGACTCTTTAATACTCAATCTTGAATATTTCGAGGATAGTTTCAGGGGGGCTTAAATATTGGCGTCCTCGAAGAGGACTACGCTCAATCGAGGTAGAAGTGTATTACGCGCGGAATCCTGCGATTTCCCTCTTCCTTCCACCATCTTTGAGTGGTTTACCGCGAAGGGAGCCCCAGGTTTCACCCCGAAGCGGGAAAGAAAAAAAAGAATATCGGGGAAAAGCAAGAGCGGAAGAAAGGAGATTCGAAGTCAGGAAAAGCTCGAATCCATATCTCTTTTCTCCCCCCTCTCACTCTCTTTCTCAGTCAGTAACCTCCTCTCAAATTGAACGGGCGCCAAGTGCGCACAGGTCGCACTCACGAAACAACAGCCTGCTCGGCGAGAACCTCCGAGCTTCGGACCAGCGACCCGAGTTCGTCCAGAACGGAACCGGTATGGGAGCTTATATCGGAGGCGGGGTGGTTCGTCACGCTGGTATCAACAGCAAAAATAAAAAAAATCTAGAAGCTTCGATAATATAGTACACGCTTTATTCGGCTTTTACGACAAGAGGACAAGTAAAATGAGCTCTACGTTAGCGCCTCACGTTATACGAATTTATCCTGCTTTCGACAACCAAGCCACGGCGGACTCGCGGTGTCGGCTAGTAAGGTGGCTGGGACCTTTCGTGCGGCCCCCGTGCCAAGGTGGAGAAGACGGCACTACACGTTGCACCCGCAGGGTGATTTCCCTCGCTCTACGGTACAAAGAAACGAAAACGGATGGGCCGCTTTACAGTATCGGACTCTTGGCAGCTGACTCTTGGAGGTCGCTTGTTCTCCTCCTTATTCCCCTTTCTCTCTCGCTCTCTGCTCCACTCGCCACTCCGCTGCTGCGGAGATTGGTCTCTCTCTCTCTACCTCTCTCACACGCACCAAATTGTTCTCAACAAACCCTTGCGAGCTCAAAATCAGGAAGAAAGCTCTATCTCCTTCGAGATGACCTGCTGATTTTAATCAGGTAGCCCTCTTCCCTTGTGGCTTCGAAATCCGTCCTTCCTCGGCAGCCGGATCTTTTTCGACGGCGGCCTATTCGCCTTCGTGGCCCGCCGTTTTACCTCCTGCTCCGATCGCTCGCAGCGGTGCCGCAGTCTCAGTTGGTTGTTCGTCCCCTGTACTCGTCCTCGGCCCGCCGGCTTTGCCGCTGCCGGGGGAACGGAACACGATAGATTAGGCGGTAGGTTCGGGTGGCCTCTGCTCCTCCCCCGGGGGTACGTACCCCGTCCGCTTCTCGCCGCCATCCAGAGCGCGGCTACACATATGAAGGAGACGCGGGGTTCGCCTCGACAATCCCCGCGCGCCCGCGGCGCGCGGTCTCCGCTGTATTACAACATAAAACAAACTCGCTAATTTAAATAGGCGCTCGCGGACATCGCGCCACCCTACTAGTGATAGGGCCCTTTCGACAGTCACCGCCCTTGTAACGAACACTTCGAGCTGACGCGTTACAAAATATAATTTGTTGTTAAAACTTTGAATGAGACATATTAGGGGACAACTTTATTTACGCAAAATGAAGGATAAAATTAAATTTTATTTCGAGGCAATTATATTCGTAATGGGCAATTTCTAAATGTTCCCGCTATATATTATCCATCACGGTGGAGATTGTCGATCCTGCGAGGCATCAGCGATGCCGTGTTACATGACATCTTTTTCTTCAGCCACAATGTTTCTGCTGAAACATTTTTACCACTCCACTGGATAGTTTGCCTAAACTTCCTGCAATTCAACATTTTTGTACTGTGCCTGCGTCTGTTTGAAGAACGGCATACTTTAGCCCATTGTCGAGATACGAGTGCTGTAGAAAAAAACGATTCATTATCCAAAAAATTCAATATATGGTGGGCGATTTCAGGTGGTAGTTGCCCAATGAAATCTACGGCGCGTGAACCGCGTAAAAAAGACATGAGCTTCCGGAATGCTTCCATCTTTGATCCGCTCACAACTAAGGTAGCTGATGGACTGACATCCCCGCGCGATTGCCGGGTACATATACGGCTGCTCCAAGACAACACGCCACCTAGCGGCAGATATAACGTTATGCAAATCGATAATTGATAATAGATTATCTCTTACAATTATCGATGTTGATATGGCAGCTCCGAGATATACGCCAGCTAAGGGCAAGTATGAGATTTAGCGAATCGATTTATATCGATAACTATAAATGATAATCGAACATCAAAATAAAACTTAATTAAATTTCGCAATCGACTGCGATTCGCAAAATAAAACCTGGTTAAATTTTGTCCTTCGTTTTGCGTAAATAAATTTGTCACCTAATTTTTTTTCACTGTAAAATTTAACACCATTTCTATTTGCAATCCTTAGTTTTACAGTTCCTGAGATAAATATTCCGCCGTATTCGCATAAGAACATCGTATAATTTAGTAGAAAAATGCAGTTGATTTGCATCCATGAACATTAATTTTAATTGTACACACTTAACACAGCGTTTGCAACAGCAAAATGGTACGTCGAAAACAAATTGGTACATCGTTTTCGTGCTGCTTTTTTTCCAAGTCCGTTGTATTTGTGTAGACGAACAATCGACCCGGATTCCCGCCGGTATTGTCGAATAAACTCCCGTTATAGGTGGAAAGTGGTTCCGTTGTTTTGTCGTTCAGAGTGGTCGTGCGCGCGAATACGACGAATGAGGCTAGTCGAACGGCATAAAATCAGAAACGTGCATAACTACATGGCTTGCTAGTCTTAACGCGACGAGCGTCTGAGGATACTCTTTTGTTACGGGAATCCGCAAAATAGTTAATTTCATTGGGAAATTAATTAAGTGACATGTGAGTTGTGAGGTGCAACAGCCCGCGCCGATTAATCGTTCAAAACAGTAGAAACCCCCGCGAATCGCTAGTGTGCGCGTGTCTTATTGTGAAGAATTCATTATTTGAATTTGCGATACTCGCCCTTTCATTCGCCCTCAATGAATAGGAATTTTCATACTCACATTTACACTGAGAAAAAACATGTAAAAAATAAAATATATTCGGGAATGCTAATAAGATATTTGCTTATGCTAATATATAATATATATTTTTTTACATTAAAAAATTTTTTTCAAATGGTAAAATATGCATTTTCTCAAATCTGTTGTTTTACACAAAGAAAATTGTTTACTTCATACATATTAAAATAACAAATTTTAATTTTAATAAATACATATATTACGAATGTCCACCGAATAAATATTGTTTTAAATTCTTTTTATTTTTCTCTCTGTGTATGCTAACAAATTGTAATGTTACCCCCAACATGTTGGTCAATAACACTGTGCTAAATTTATGTTAAATTACAAACTGCAATGAAATGTTGATAAATGGATTCTTTTCCTATAGCTCGAGAGGTCCTTACGAGAAAATCGTCCGCGTCGCACGAAAGACTGGCGCGAAAGATCAATAGCGTCTGCGCGAAAATAGAAGATCAGACGGGGTCGCGAACGAAAAAGAGTGCCAATTACGAACTAATGCAAACAAGCTGAAATGATTCTACCGAAAGAAAGTCGCCCGTAGATATCCACAACTGTGTCCCGAGACTAAGCTCCGTATATGTGGAAAGATACTTTTTTTATAATCGGATCATCGGGGGAGTACCCTTAATCCGTGCATCTCGGGGGCTTGAGTAGCGCCGGTAAATAAATAATAAAGTTTGTCCAAGATTCGCTAGTAAATTGCTCAAGGTGTCCGAGGCGAGGCGCGTCGAAGTACTCTCGAGAAACGAGTAATGGGCTGTCCGTGA
This sequence comes from Dinoponera quadriceps, assembly GCF_001313825.1. Taxonomy (NCBI): domain Eukaryota; kingdom Metazoa; phylum Arthropoda; class Insecta; order Hymenoptera; family Formicidae; genus Dinoponera; species Dinoponera quadriceps. The sequence continues at coordinate 17,807 of NW_014554415.1, read as the reverse complement.
TTTACGACGCATCCCTTTTCCCCGGGGACGACAGATCGACGACGTGCTTTCTCCCTTCATTGTAGGAACTTGTGGGCGGTTTGTATCGACGTCGCGATCGCGTCGAGACGACGAGACGTGTGCGGTAAACCGTTGAACCGTCCCCGTGCATAGGCATTTGTCATCCCGGAGCTGTTTATTTCATGGTCCCTCATTTTCCCTCGCGCGCGCAACCCAACGTTTGATCCGCTGAACTTAGCAAACTGTTATGAAACTCAAGTACCGACGTTGTATAGGAACTATCACCGTTCTCGTCATACCCGCCGCCGGCTGAAAATCCCAACGATTCCGTCAGTTGATTTTTCATCGACGCGGTATTCTTGAACGGATACTCTTGTCTTTACCTCAAGTTGAGCGACGCCACAATGTTCCGTTTATTTCTGGGTATTCCGCGACTCTTCCGCGCCGAATGATTCAGTTGCGGTCTGTATTAATCAATCCGGCGGTTGCATCGCGGGACAACATTAGGCATCGCGATCTCGGACAATTTCCAAGACGCCTAGTCATAGTGGATGTGTTACAACGCTGCTTGAAATCGAAAGGACCCGTCGACATAGTTCATCGCCGACTGAAGCCGCATCTAAATCGCTTCAGACGCCGCGGAAATAAATTCGGGCGAAATCAAAGAATTTACGATCGCGTCGGCATAACCGACGGCACCGCGAAACGTTCTGTCGTAAATCGCGCTGCACAAGCGGTAATTACCACTTCCGGTAAATATTCCGACAAAGAAAAGGGGGGTGGGCGAGGGAGAATGTTATACCGAGAACGGGTCCGGTGTGCTTTTGAAAGGAGGGTAGTTAATTGCGTAGGTTGAAAACGGCGTCGCAGAGAGAGAGAGAGAGAGAGAGAGAGGGAGAGAGAGACAGAGAGAGAGAGAGAAACAATATATATTATTACGTCCTGTGTAGACAAGGACGCGCGCGACGGGAGCGCCTCCGTCACGTTTAGCGGCTTCTTAGCCGGGGCGGGGAAAGGCGGGAAGGTTTACACGTGGTTCTGTGGTAGAATCCCGGAATGAAAGGGGTTATTTGAAAAAGAAACGGAAACAAAATTAATGTGGACAAAATAAACAATATAATTTATTGTGTTCTAGCGCAATTCGAACAAATTAAATAGAGGTAGCAACGTATAAATTATGAAGTTGGTTGTGCGCACGAATTCGGCGGTATTATTCAATAGAACATCTACTTTATTGTAGAGAAAAGAAGGAGCCTGGTTGCAGGGCAGAGTTTCGTCCGCCGTTTGTTTTTATTGGTAGCGTCACACCACCTTGGCTGTGGTGCTTTCCTTGGAACAAGATGGACACTGAGAGAATTTTCACTCCGACTCGAGACTGACTTGTTGATGACGAAGTCAGTAGAGTTTGCAGACCGCACTGACGTTAAAAGACTGAAAGTTGGTACTGAATAAATGGTACAGACAGAATGATTGGAACTGACAGAACGATTAGTACTGACAGAACGTTTGGTACTGACAGAACGATTGGTACTGACAGAACGATTGTTTCTGACAGAACAATTGGTACTGACAGAACGATTGGTACTGACAGAACAATTGGTACTGATTGTCCTAAAGACGGGGACCTTATTTATATGTTCTTCTTGGACTTCCTCTTTCTTCTATAACTATGTAGCTTGCATTTTTGGTGGGAACGCCAACGGACTTGATGGTCCACGGTGTTCTAAGATTTATAAGATAGGGCACTAAATGGATCATGCACATCCGTTCTCAGAGAGCGAAAAAATTTAGTTTATCTAAATACGTAAAAGTACGTAATGTTTAGTTTATCTAAATACGTAAAAGTACGTAATGTTAAAAAAAAATCGCATAACATAACTTATTTCATACACCGAGCATGACCGGTGGGGCAATACTTCAGCTATTCAGCGGCAGTGACTGCCGGATCTAAGTTAATTGAATTTAATAAGCTCGAGAAACGATAGGTACAAGGTGTGAATTATTTTAATGGTACAAAATAGAGCAACGATACTGTTGGGACTAAAACTAAAGTGATAATAGAAGGAAGAGGGGTTTTCGGGGTTACCTCGGGATGTAACACCCCCATCCTTAAAAAGAGCTTAGCAAGGCAAAGCGGTTAAGGCCTTGCGAGTAGGGTTGCAATGATGTTTTGAAGTTCATCGTGTCAAGGCGGTTGGGAGACATCGGCTAAACTGTTCTACAATTCTGTTCAACAAATTGTCTACGGAGTCGAGTTCGGATGTTATTGCGGAATAGGTGGTTAGATAATTTGGTGCTGGTTCTTTGTACGCCGATAGCCGTTTATTCCTAGGGGCTGGTGCTGGTTCTATTGTTTGTTCTCCCGACGGCATGTCAATTCTGACTTAAGCGATCGGGTGATTTGAGCTCGTCGCTCGTCAGTTATTACCTGGCGGTGATTGCTTTGCAGTTGGGGCGGTCTGCGGTCTTTTCCCCAGATGGAGTAATAAGTTCGTGATGGATGAGAACAATGCTCCTAGGAGGTGCACGCTCCATCCGTGAACGGAGTGAAGAGCATATCCGTTTATGAGGGAGTCGGTTATCAGCTTGATTCCTTTGACCAAAATCCATATGCCTATAAATCCAGCACTGACTGTTCCGAATTTAAGGAACCCGCCGAACAATCTTGCGGCGGTGGATTCCGTGATCAGGCTCAGCGCGTCATCATCTAGGAGGTTTGCGATGGAGATGCCACTGACAAGTATTCGGTAGCCTGCTGCAGCTTTAGCAAAGTTGTGTATGATCGTCGGCTGTTCCACAGGAAACATTATGTAGTCGCGGAGTCTCGTAAGATCCTCGTTTGAGTATATCCCGCTGTCCGCGAGATGTTCTGCGTCTAGGTATTTTCAGATGGGATGAGTAAGTGGTTCCAGATTTTGTGGAGACACCACTGCTGCTGGGTTAGGTATGAGACTAACCCATCCACCGGCTACGCTACACATGGTGGGCAGGACGGGGTTGCAGTTCGTCGGTGTTTCGGTTCTGATTATGGTACGGGTTCGGAGTGCTAGGAACATAGATTGATTGGAAAAGGTAAGTGGGAGTTCGAGGTAACAGATGTCGGTAGTTCTCCTGGTGACGTCGACGGGGTTACAATTAATTATTGTGAGCGACTTCGCCCGCAATGGCAGCGATGTACCCGGGTCCATTCATTAAATGGTATGCGAAGACGTCGGGTTGGTTGGCGGCTAGGGCTATTGCATTCCTTAGTACCTGATGTTCTAATTGGCATTTTTGATTAATTACGTTCCGGTAAAGTGCTCGAATTTGGGTTTTAAGATGTTTCTCGACATAAATGAATTAGGAATTTAGATAGATAAAAGAGTCTAAGTTTTCGACCAAAATGCGTTTCTTTTTGGCGAAAGGATTGTCTCTGGACGTTTCTACAATAATTAATTTTGGGTGCTCGGTTTGTACTAAAGTGTAACCGCATATAATACGCTCCGACTTCTTTGACAAAGCAAAAGTGGCTTGACTCGAGGTTAATGTGTACACTATGGGGTAGCGAGAGACGTTGTCTATAATTCTATCGGTGAAACACTGATACAAAACTTCATAAGTGTGGAATTGGCACTTATCGTTAGGTAGAGGGGACCAGAAGACGTTGGCACCGTCTTCATCTATGCAAGTGAGGTCGGATGCTCGGCAATGGGTTCCAGTGCGTAAGAGAAGGAGATCTTGTTCGACCTTGACAGTAGCGTAGTAATCCTTGAAGGTGAAGTACATGGAAGCTTCCACGATGACGTTATTCCATGAACCGTAGGCGTCAGTGAATTGGCCTCCGTTGCAGGTTTCGTCGGTAATTGTGGTGCCTGCCAGAGTGAGAGTGCGGTACTTGGTGGTGTTAGGGACCAGCCCAGGTATGACTGCTCCTTGGGTGTACGTGAAGGCATGGGTGTCGTGTAAGCGGGCACAGGCGCATTGGTCCAAATCAACTAAATATTTTCGGTGGCCACTCAGAACAAGAGAATCGTGGGAATGCATGCCGCAGTAGAAAATCCGGCGGTCGATCTCCACTCGACAGGTGAAGAATCTAGTATGGGCGTATTCCGCGACTTGGAGCAGTTGGACATAAGTAGAGGTTGAATTCGGTTTTTCCTCAGGGATATTGCATTCTCCTACGTCGAGGAGGGAGATGGTAGTCACATTGAATGATCCTCCCCCGCAGTCGTAGCCTACAAGACAAACCACTCCGGGCACGAAAAGGAAAATCGCGAGAAGAGTAAACATCTGGAATTTTGTCGAACATAATTATAAAAAGTGGTTGTACTTGTTGCGAAGGTGTGCAGGCAGTTGGATCTAAAAGGAAGCCNAATTCATTTATTCGTTGTTTCTGATTCTATAGAACGGCTTACACGTAACCGGTTCGGATGCACAATTTTAGAGGAGTTTCGAATACGTATGCGGATGTTGCCATCTCGAAGTACTTCGAGAATTTCGTAGGGGCCCGAATATTGGTCAACCAGTTTAAGGGGTGCGTGGTTCAGCATAAAAACATGGTCTCCAATTTGAAAATTTTGTACGTTAACGCGGCGATCATAATAAATTTTTGATCGCATTTTCGCTTGTTCTAAATTTAATTTTGCTTCAGTTTGGAGTCTCGGATGCGTATGAATAGGTCAGTAAGGTAACCGGGGTAGGTTTTGAACTGGAAAGTAGGAAGGGAGTCAGAAGGCATATGGGCGGCTCGACCAAAGACAAGCTCATGAGTAAATTTTGTTTCTTCGTGGACACTGGTGTTATAAGCAAAGCAGGCTCTTTCGATGATTATGTCCCAATTACGTTCTTTATTTATGAAACATTTTATATATTCGCAAAGGACATGGTGGGACCGTTCCAATGATCCATTGGACTGGGGATGAAACGCGGTAGTTTTAAAGTGCTTGATCTGAAAATATTTTGATATTTCGTGCATTACGCGTCCTGTGAAATTCGTTCTTTGATCTGTAAGAATTGCTTTAAAACACCCAAATCGGCATATAAAATTATTAACAAATGCGGCGACGGTAGATTCGGCAGGGAAATGAGCTAACGGAACAGCGATAGAATATTTAGTGAGTAGGTCTTGGATAGTGAGTAAATAAATTCTTTCATTACGCGTTTTAGGCAATGGTCCCAAAATGTCCAGTGGGATTTTATCAAAGGCGGCACCAGGAGTGTCAGTCAGGATCATTGGTTGACGTGTTTTAAGGCGGAATAATTTTTTCATCTGACAAGTGCGGCATTGCCGAATATATTCTTATATTTGTTGCTTTAGATGGTTACAGTAGAAATTTTGCCGAACACGATTATATGTTTTTGTAACCCCTTTATGCCCAGCGAAAGTGGAGGCATGATTTTCGTGTATAATTCGTGCTTGTTCGTCCTCCGGGGGACATGTGGTAAGCCCTAAACAAATCGTGATTACAATCGAACTTTCGGCGAAAATATTTTCTAGCAATTCGCGGATGGCGCTCCAATAGACGTCGAGTGTTTTGGTCTTTGAGATACAAAAAGATTTTTAATTTAGCTCTAGCAAGATATCCAATAATGAACGGAATGATTCAGTTAAAATTTCAAAACCTGATAGTACTGATCGTCTTTTTTTAACTGGTAGGACGATTAAATTCATCCCGGTGTCTTCGAAAGGAAACACTCGGCCTCGACCGAGAGTCAGTTCGTGGAGGAAAGGTATTCGGTTAGCACCGGCTAACAGCTGTGCGCCTTTATCGCACTGATACGCGTCGACAGCGAATAACACAACCATGTTATCCCTGTGAGAGAGTATATCGTCTCTGCTTTCTTTAATGATAAGTGTGTTAAGGTGACGTGGAGTTGAAAATTCTTCTTCGTTTTCGGAAAGTGATTCGGATTCTTCGGATTCTATTTGATCGTTGAGGTTCGCGTGCTCTAATGATTCTGTGAAAAAAAGTTCTTTTTCGGAGTTCGCGTCGACACGTTCGGAAGAGCTGCGTGATGCGTGTGGGGACGAATAAGCGCCGGGAGTAGGAGAAACGGAAAGAGGGAGAGAGTCTACTGACCGATGGATAGAAGTAGAGGGAATGGCATAGAGCGGTTCAAGAGACGGATGTAGGGAGGGCGGAGAGAGAGGAGTACGGTCAGCTGGATATGGCGGTAACGGAGGCGGCTGGTCGTCATCTTTGATGCCACGAGTATCGCGAGGAGATGTATTAAGAAGATTAGAAGGTTCGGGTGATTTAGGAAGAATATCGAGAGGCGGTTTATCTGAAGGTGACTCGGGGGAGTCAGGAGAGTTAACTATCGCAGGGGGTGAGGTCGGTATAGGAGGTTGACAACTACGGAGGCGCGAGGCAACAGATGAATTATCTCGTTGAGCGCCGGGAGCGGGTCGCGGACGGAGGCTTAATTTACGCGGTCGCGTGCGCGGTTCGTCGGACTCAGAGTCAGAGGCGTTATCGTCTCGCGCGTAGTAATCATTCACACGTCTCCTTTTTCTAATGGGAAGGATGGTAAGAGACGGGGAGATAGGAAAGGGAGCTTTTTTGGGAGGATTTTGAGGTTTAGGATGTACGATTTTATTTAGTGAGGACTCTTTAATTAATTGCGAAGGGTGTCGAAAAAGTGCGTCTGCGTTACGGTTTAGCGATCCCTTTTTGTAAATAATTTTGTAATTGTATTCTTCAAGTTTTAATCGCCAACGCATGAGCCGGGATATAGGGTCCTTTACATTGTACAGCCACGTGAGGGGCTGGTGGTCAGTAACTATAGTGAATTCGCGTCCATACAAATAAGTTCAAAAGTGATGAACGCAAAAAGTAATAGCGAGGAGTTCCTATTCTATAGTAGAGTAATTTTGTTCGGCCTCATTAAGAACGCGTGAGGCATATGCAATTTATAAGTCTTAGCCAATTTGACCTTGACTAAGAACTCCGCCTATAGCGAATTTAGAAGCGTCGGTCGTAAGGACAAAAGGGAGTGAGAAATTAGGATATTAGAGGACGGGCTCATTGCAAAGAGCTTTCTTTAAGGTTTCAAATGATCGTCGTTGTTCTACCGTCCAAAAGAAAGGAACGTTCTATTTAAGTAATTTGTTAAAAAGTTCACGACGTGTGAGAATTCGGGAATGAAACGGCGATAATAACCTGACAGGCCAAAGAATTGTTTGATGTTTCTAGGATTCAAAGAAGTGGGAAAATTGTTAATAGCATGAATTTTGTCGGGGTTCGGCCGGATGCCATTTTCTCCATAATATGGCCTAAATAAGCGACTTCGCGACCCGAGAATTTACACTTATCGGGTTGGAGTTAGAGATTCGCGTCGCGAAAGCGATTCATCAAGGTTTTAATTTTTTCATTGTGCTCCTTTAGTGAGCTCGCGTAAACTACAATATCGTCCATGTAAACGAATAATTCCACGCCTTGAAGACCGGTGAGAACTTGATCCATGAGTCGTTGAAACGTGGCGGGTGCATTCTTAAGTCCGAAAGGCATACGATCGAATTGAAAATAAACGTGGTGGTTAGAAAACGCGGTTTTATGAGCATCTTCGGGATGCATGGGGATTTGATGAAAGCCACTAGATAAGTTTAATACCGAAAAATATTTTGCACCACCTAATTGATCGAGTATATCACAAATGTTGGGTAATGGATACGCGTCGCCAATTGTTTTTCCGTTCAGGCGGCGTTAATCGATAACCATTCGCCAACGTTTGATACCCTGTGAATCCGCCTTTTTCGGGACTATCCAAACGAGTGAGTTATAAGGAGAGTAGGAGGTTTTTACTATTTGTTTTTGTAAAAGGTGGGAAACTTGAGAATTTATTTCTGCTTTGTGAATTGGAGAAAATCGATACTGCCGGACGTGGATAGGAATATTTTTGGTAGTAGAAATGCGGTGATAGGTAAGGTTAGTTTTTCCAAGATGGTCTCCAGGTAAATGGAATTGATTGTGATAATTAATTACAAGAAAGCACACATTTTCGCGCTCCTCTGAGTTTAAATGATTAGTGCGAATAAGATTAAAGATTTGGTTAACACGAGAGAGACAAGAGTAAGATGAAGTAGAAGTTGATATTTCACAAGACATCGAGTATGATTTTTTATGAGATTCGTTATCGCGAAATTTGGAATAAGGAGCCTCGGAGCGAGAAATATGCAGAGTAGGATTTAGTGAAGAATTAGAAGGATTGAAGGTCTCACCGTTGTTTAAAGAGTTAGTGGACAAAGTCTCCGGCGAGTTAGAATTAAGAGTTAGGAGTGCCGGGGCATCTAACGAAGATTCAGTGGACAACAGTTTCGCCCTTTAAAGATCGTTACTTAAAGCGAATAGGATACTGAAGGACTCTGCGAGGTCATCGCTCGAGGATTCAAGGATCGGCACAGCCGATTGCGATTCACGAAATGTTGTGAGTTTTGTTGATCTAGGGAGTTCGTTATTTTTTAGAAGTTCGTAAGAATGAGATTTTATTGAGTTAGAGGATTTAATGTTTTCTGTGAGATTGCTTGCCGAGAGATTATCATTGTCGTTCGGCGCAGGACGGACATTCGCGCATAGAGGGAGTTCGGAAATTTGAGAAATTTTGTGGAGGCGCACTGTAGGTATGAGAATTTCGATGTTTTCATACGTGGCATTAATAACGGGAATGTAGCCTTTAGCATTTACGCAGGTAACTAAGCAATCACCTCTAAATACGCCATCACAGGTATAGAGGCCAGGAACGTGTCCGGTTTTAATTTCAGGGTTGGACACGCGAATAACAAAGCCCGCGTTCGTCTTCGCGGGGACGATTATGCTTTCATGATTTTTGAAAGAAAGCATTGATTTCTCTGAAATACCGCGCGAGCTCCATAATCTATTTGAGCACTGTGTTCGGAGAAAAACAAGGAGCCAAGAATTCCTTGGGGTATAATAGGAAAATCGTCGGGAACAATATGAAACTTTACAGGAACGCGAAGGAGATAAATTTTAGCGGTTCCCAAGGTGTTGACGATGTTATCCGTGATTCCGGTTAATTGGATTATGTGGTGAGAATTTATAGGAATGTTAGAATTAAGAGAACCGATTTTGAGACTGTTAGGCTGGGATCCGGTGTCCAACNCAATATTTTGAATTAAAAAAAAATTAATTTCCCTTGAAAATTACGTGTTTCTTTTTTTACCAAAAAACCGGAAAAAACTTATGCATACACCTGGTAAATGCAGTAGGCCCGATAAGCGAGAGTGAGGAAAGCTCTATTATCGGAACGTTCCCGGTTGTGGATTTGAGGCAGTAGATGTTAAATGAATTTCCTCGTACGGGAGGGTTGAGCGAGCTATCGGGCGGCCTCGGCACTGCTCGGTGGCCGAGGCAATCAGCACGTTTCCCTGCTGATTGCCGTGTTCCTTTTGCATATTGTTGAAACGTCGCTTACGACATTCGGAAATGAGATGGCCCGGTCTTTTGCAATAAGCGCATATCCTCAACGAAAAGGCATTAGATGGCGGTTGAGATATACGCGGGGAGGGAGCGGGCGCGCGCGTCAAGATAGCGATAGGCGGTGAATCGTATGTTACAGAGCTTGGGTTGACGCGTGTTGAGTAGGGAGGAGGAGTTGGAGGTGGATNGCACGTTTCCCTGCTGATTGCCGTGTTCCTTTTGCATATTGTTGAAACGTCGCTTACGACATTCGGAAATGAGATGGCCCGGTCTTTTGCAATAAGCGCATATCCTCAACGAAAAGGCATTAGATGGCGGTTGAGATATACGCGGGGAGGGAGCGGGCGCGCGCGTCAAGATAGCGATAGGCGGTGAATCGTATGTTACAGAGCTTGGGTTGACGCGTGTTGAGTAGGGAGGAGGAGTTGGAGGTGGATTGTCTCGCAGGCGTAACTGATCGCGCTCTAATCTTTTGCTTACAAACAATGCTTTCCGATAGGCTTCCGAGAGGGTACTAAATCCTTCCATGCGGATCTCAATGCGGTATTCAGGGGGAAGGCCATCGAAAGAAGAATCTAGAGTGTCGGCATCAATAGCGGTAATTTTGGCCGGTGTGAGCTCGCGTCTGAGCGCGTTTTAATCTCCTTCAATGATAGCGGTGCGCAAATCCTTAACTCGGCATATGTAATCCAAGATGTGTCCGCCGCGTTTTTTATAAATGACGCTAAGTTGTCCGCGGTAAAAATTTGGCGTACGGGCGGGACTAAAAGCTTGTTTTAGTTCGTTTAGGAAGCTATCGACGGTGAAATAAGTTTCGTCTTCGACGACGAGGTACGCGTGACCGATTAACCGGCTCCGGAGCAAAAGGGCCTTGCGACAGAGGGGTACATGAAGTTAAAACTTCCTTCTGTTGATTCGCTGTTAGGTTGCAGAGAAGTTCTTCAATGCGCGCGGTTCTTTTCGCTAACTGTATCTCCCGAGCGTGCATTTCGCCCAGAAGACTTTGGTTAGCCGACAGTAGGCTAGTGAACGAAGTAGCAAGAGGGACGGATATACCGGGATCGAGATTCAGACGGGGTCGCGTGGACGGTGGGTCGCTCCCGTATTGCCCATCGCGAGGTTGGGACGAAAAAATGTGTGGTTCTTCGGAATCTGGGGTTGAAGCGTCATCAGGGTGATTAAGAGGTGGAAGGGGCTTTGAGCGTTCCATCGTGCGCGGACGAAGATGTGACTGAAGTTCGCGATTAATAAGATTCAAAAAGCGAAGTCGCTCCCTGAGGCAATTTAGTTCGTTTTTATCCGACGAGGAAATTTTGATAAAATTCTCCCTGTTTGAGGGAGGAATTAGGGTCGAAATTTGTAAAGAAACTATATTCCCGAATTGAACACAAGAGAAAAACATTTTTGATATTCCGGTTTTTCGTAAATATCCCACCGCTGTCACCAGTTTTCTTTTTATGTTACGTCGTGTAGACAGGGACGCGCGCGACGGGAGCGGCTCCGTCACGCTTAGCAGCTTCTTAGCAGGTGCGGGGAAAGGCGGGAAGGTTTACGCGTGGTNAAATTATATTCCCGAATTAAACACAAGAAAGAAAAATTTTTGATATTCCGGTTGTTCGTAAATATCACACCGCTGTCACCAGTTTTCTTTTATGTTACGTCCCGTGTAGACAGGGACGCGCGCGACGGGAGCGGCTCCGTCACGCTTAGCAGCTTCTTAGCAGGTGCGGGGAAAGGCGGGAAGGTTTACGCGTGGTTCTGTGGTAGAATCCCTGAATGAAAGGGGTTATTCGAGAAAGAAACAGAAACAAAATGAATGGGGACAAAATAAACAATATAATTTATTGTGTTCTCTCCCAATTCGAACAAATTAAATCTAGATCGCAATGTATAAATTATANGGGTTATTTGAGAAAGAAACGGAAACAAAATGAATGGGGAGAAAATAAACAATATAATTTATTGTGTTCTCGCGCAATTCGAACAAATTAAATCGAGATGGCAACGTATAAATTATAAAGTTGATTTTGCGCACAAAATCGGCGGTATTATTCAATAGGTAGAGCATCTACCTTATTATAGAGAAAAGAAGGAGCCTGGTTGCAGGGCAGAGTTTTGTCCGTTGTTTGTTTTTATTGGTAGCGTCACACCAGCTTGGCTGTGGTGCTTTCCTTGAAACGAGATGGACACTGAGAAAATTTTCACACCGACTCTCTGACTTTTTGACGACGAAGTCAGTAGAGTTTGCAGACCGCTCTGACGTTAAAAGACTGAGAGTTGGTACTGAATAATTGGTACTGACAGAACGATTGATACTGACAGAACGATTGGTACTGACAGAACGATTGGTACTGACAGAACGATTGGTACTGACTGTCCTAAAAACGGGGCCCTTATTTATATGTTCGTCTTGGACTCCCTTATTCTTCTATAACTGTGTAGCTTGCATTTTTGGCGGGAACGTCAACGGACTTGGCGGTCCACAANTTTATAAGATATGGCACGAAAGGCATCATGCACATCCGTTCTCAGGTTTATAAGATAGGGCACGAAACGGATCATGCACATCCGTTCTCAGAGAGCGAAAAAAATTTAGTTTATCTAAATAGTACGTAATGTTAAAACAATATCGCATATCATAACTTATTTCATACATCGGGCATGATCGGTGGGGCAATACTTCAGCTATTCAGCGGCAGTGACTGCCGGATCTATGTTAATTGAATTTAATAAGCTCGAAAAACGAATTATTTTAATGATATCAAATATAGCAACAATACTGTCGGGACTAAAACTAAAGTTATAATTTGGAAGAAACGGTACAATGTCAACAGGCGACTACCGGGATGAAAGAAGAGTGTAGGGAAGGGAGAAAAAAAATAGTAGTGTGATAGAAAAAAAGAGAAGGAGGAGGGGGTTCCGGCAGTACCTCGGGACGTAAAAATATATAAGGTCTAGTAAAAAGTAATCCGTTATTTTTGTATCAAATTGGAGGCTTTATTTAACATAGTTACAAAGATCCGATTTAGGTCAAATATGCACCGTTTTGTTCGATAACTTGTTGCCATTTCGAAGGTAATTTCATTATGCCTCTTTCATAGAAACCCTCGCCCCTATTGGCAATAAACTGGGAAAGTCGATTTTCACAAGTTTTTCTTGAGGCGAATTTTTCACCAGCAAAAAAATTCGCCATAGACAGGAACAGGTGATAATCACTTGGTGCCAGGTCCGGACTATAAGGTGGATGCAAAAGAACCTCCCAACCAAGCTCCCGGAGCTTCTAATGAGTCACTATCGATGAGTGTGGCCTGGCGTTATCCTGATGGAACACAATTTCTCTCCTATTGGTCAAAGCTGGCCGCTTCTGGGCGATTGCTTCCTTCAGACGGTCCAATTGTTGACAGTACAGGTCCGAATTAAGAGTTTGGCCCTAGGGGAGCAGCTTATAGTAGATAATTCCCTGCCAATCCCACCAAATACACAGCAAAATCTTTCTGACTGTCAACCTTGGCTTGGCCACCGTTTGCGCCGGCTCATTGCGATTCGACCACGATCGTTTTCGCTTGACGTTGTCGTAATTGACCCACTTTTCATCACCAGTAACCATCCGCTTCAGAAATGGATCGATTTTGTTGCGATTCAGCAGCGATTCGCAGATGGAAATTCGATCCATGAGGTTTTTTTGCGTTAACTCGTGCGGCACCCACACATCGAGCTTCTTTTTGAATCCAGCCTCATTTAAATGGTTCCAAACGGTTTTTTGTGCAATGTTTAGCTTCTTGGCAATCGAAACGGTGCTTACATGACGGTCGGACTCGACGATTTCCATTATTTTTTCAACATTTTCGACAATTGGCCCCCCGGAGCGTGGTGCATCTTTGACATCAAAATTACCGGAACTGAATCGACTAAACCAAAATTGCGAGTTATTAGCTCTTACAGTATCAGGACCATAAACACTATTCACATTTTTAGCCGCCTGGCTTGCGTTTTCGCCTTTATCAAAGAAAAACTGTGAAATATGGCGTATTTTCTCTTTGCTGTTGTCCATTTTTGACGCGCGCTCAAACAATACTGAGTCAAGCAATCGCAAAACTGTCTAAGAGGTTTTTTCAGTACGAAATCTTATCTTTCTAACGCCATCTGGCGTAATCCGAAAGGACTTATACAACGCGAGATATAGATTAGTAAAGCCCTCTATTGGAAAAATAACGGATTACTTTTTATTAGATCTAATATATATATGTAATCGTGTTAATTATATATAAAATAATAGACTTTGACAATTTCAGGTAGTTACTTTTATATATATATATAAGTGTATAAAAAGACCTGTTCAGGTAGTTAATATATACACATATGGTGACAGCCATAGTCTAAAAAAGAACAAAATATAAAAACGTCCAAATTTTAAAATTGCTTGATATAGAAAATTATCATTTGAGTCCGAAGATGTATGGATGGTTCTCCTCTTGATGAAGAGTGGGTATGGGAGTATTCTCTTCTTGTGGGAGAACAGCACGGCGATTCCGAAAACCAGTTGAATTAATTGCAGTAAAAGGAACAGTAGTTGCGGAAGGGTTGTCGAAATGACCGTGGAGAAATTGTGATTCTTTAGAATCTTCGGAAGATTTTGCGGTCTTCTTTCCCTCGAGTATTATCAATAATTGTGTAAGATAATCCCGGAAAAATCCTAAGAGTTAGGCAGAACATCCATACACAGAATATAAGGCGAAACCGTATATATTAGTATTTGGTATTAATTTAACTAAACGTATGATGATTATTATGCCCACTACTCCAGCACTAATATTGCCGAAGGTCACAAATCGTCCCGAAATTTTCTTGCAGGTAGAGGGAGCAAGTTTTTCTAGTAAAACATCGTCCAAATTTTACAATAGATCCCCCGTAAACGATTATCGGCTGTCCCATTATTCCTCTTGCCATGGTATTTAAAACCGCGGGTCGTTCCGCTGGGAACATGATATGTTACTTGAGATCGTCTAGGTCGGCTTGTGAATAAATTCCTTTCTTAGCCAGCGATTCGGCACTGAAATATTTCCACACAGGTTTCGTCAAAGATTTTAGGAATATCGGTGGGATATCTGCGACCAGTTTCGGCGTTATTTTATACCATTTCTTTCCCATATGGTTCAATGCGGATGCTAAGTTGTTACAATTGACTTCTGTTCCTTGTCTAAATAATGAATGGGTCTGCGGTATCAAATAATAAGTGTTATTTCCCCGTAATACTGATAGTTGCTTGTAGCAAGCATTAGTGGAGGAGACATGAACTTCCACCGGTAATCACTTGACGTTATGAATAATTACTCCTGTTAATACCGATGTATATCCTGGTCCTTTCATGAGATGATAAACAAATATGTTAAAAGATTGTTAATGTTATTTTATATGGCTAAGTCTACCCATTCGTCTCATTTCTTTTTATTGAAACAGTATTACTATAGGTATTCTGGCAGTGCGTGATGAGATCGCTCCAGAGAGCCATTAGAATGAGACTGAGAAGCGGTTGTGCGAAATTTCCGTATTCCACAGTATTTTGCCAATTTTTTTCTTAGATCGCCAATGAAATTTCTTCCTTGAACTTTAAGCACCGCTTTAAGATGTCCAGAGATAGTGATGAATATCTTCACGAATTTATCTGCTATCATAGCGGCCGTTTGCTCTAGCAGTGGTATGGCCAGGCAGAATTTGCTTAATTGGTCTTGTATAGTCAGGATAAATTCGTTACTTGCTTTGTTGCGGAGCAACGGTCCTACTANTAATGTTATTTTATATGGCTAAGTCTACCCATTCGTCTCATTCCTTTTCATTGAAACAGTATTAGTATAGGTATTCTGGCAGTGCGTGATGAGATCGCTCCAGAGAGCCATTAGAATGAGACTGAGAAGCGGTTGTGCGAAATTTCCGTATTCCACAGTATTTTGCCAATTTTTTTCTTAGATCGCCAATGAAATTTCTTCCTTGAACTTTAAGCACCGCTTTAAGATGTCCAGAGATAGTGATGAATATCTTCACGAATTTATCTGCTATCATAGCGGCCGTTTGCTCTAGCAGTGGTATGGCCAGGCAGAATTTGCTTAATTGGTCTTGTATAGTCAGGATAAATTCGTTACTTGCTTTGTTGCGGAGCAACGGTCCTACTATTTCCATTGCTATTTTATCGAATGTTTATCCGGGAGTGTCGGTTATTACTATACGTTGTTTAATTTTTATTCCAACCAATTTGTTCAACTGACATTGGAGGCAGTGCAAAATATATTGTTGGACGTCTGTTTTTAGATTTTCCCAATAATAATTCTGACGAAATCTGTTATAGGTCTCGGTTACTCCTCGATATCCTCCGACAGGAGGACAATGCATTTTATGTAGTATTGCACTTCGTATGTACTTTAGTGGGTATTTAATTAATTCATTGCAAATAATTATCCGAATGTCCGAATTTAAGAACTCCGTTTAAAATCCGGTTTTAATATCGTTCTATGAGCCATTTAAAACGTATAAGTTCTTAGCTACGCTTATACTGGAGAGTTTTAAATCTTCAGCTGTTTTCCGTGCGTTTTTTGTTTCACCTTTTATATTCTTTAATACCATCGTTGGGCCTTCATATTGATCCTCACTGATGGATAATATTATATTGTTATGTCCTAGAAAAGGATGTAGGCAACAAACAACGCTTACTCGCGCACTCG
Organism: Dinoponera quadriceps; assembly: GCF_001313825.1. NCBI lineage: Eukaryota > Metazoa > Arthropoda > Insecta > Hymenoptera > Formicidae > Dinoponera > Dinoponera quadriceps. The sequence goes on along the minus strand of NW_014554415.1, from coordinate 1,678 downwards.
CGAGGCCTAAACGTACTGGTAGGTTTGCAGATCAGGTTAAAGTCCGGAGAGACCTATTTACTCCGATCTCAGAACGTACGTTAGGTGGTCCTTCATTTAGGTCAAAATACTTAACTAACCTCTTTACCTGGGATAGGACCATATGAAATTGTTGAGAGGAGAATTCAGATTTAATTAATTGAAAGGAAATGAATAAATAATTTTAACAACTTGGTTAAATTTAGAGCATTTTGAATAAAATAGCTTTTAATTATACTAATAACATAATTTGGTTATCACATGGATTAATAATAGTGGTAACTTGATGAGAAAAGTCATTGTAAAAGATACAATATTTAAAAGATGAAAGGGTTAGCTAAAGTTAAACAATGAGATATATGGGTTAACATTAAACAAACATTTATAAATCAGCATTATTGGAATACGAGGGTGGTCCCTGAAATACCCGACCTGATCTAGAAATGGCGGTAGTTGTTTGAAAAATATCACTGTATTAGAAAGTACACAATCTATAAAGCATATGTTTCAAGTTTGAAGACGCCACGTTGTTTAGTATTTGTTTGGCAGCCATCAATAGTGAACGTTTTCAGTGAATTTGTGAAAATGGAGAAAATTGGTAATCGTTATGTGATACAATACTGTTATTTGAAAGGCCTCAGCACAACCAATATAAAAGATGAACTAGATTCTACTCTGGGTGAGTCTGCTCCTTTGTTTACAACAGTAAAATATTGGGTAGCAGATTTTAAACGAGGCCGTACGAGCTGCCAAGACGAGCATCGCAGTGGTCGATCAAATGAGGTGACGACTCTAGAAATGTTGAAGAAAATCCACAAAGCGGTACTGCATGAACCTCGACTGAAAGTGCGCGAGCTAGCAGACATAGTAGGCATTTCAAAATGTGCGGTACATCGCATATTATCTGAAAATTTGTACATGAGAAAGCTGTGTGCAAGATGGGTACCGCGTTTGCTCACACTCGAGCAAAACGGTGTCGTGAAGATGTTTCAATTGAGTGTCTGGTGAACCCTATTCGCTAGATTTAGCCCTCTCGGATTATTTTCTGTTTACAAACTTGAAAAAATGGCTCAGTGGTAAAAAATTTTCCTACGATGAAGAAGTGATGTCGGCAGTTAATGGCTATTTTGAGGAGCAAGACAGTTCTTATTATAAAAAGGGTATCGAACTTATTGAACGTCGCTGGGAAAAATGTATAGAGCTGAAAGGAGATTATGTTAATAAATAAATACAGTTTTTCCAAAATTTTTGTGTTTTCTTTGTTGGGTCGGATACTTCAGGGACCACCATCGTAATGCAAATAAAAAATGGAGATTAGNTGAAGTAACAAAGTAATCGGTATGGCGTGAAAAAACATCATTATATAATACAAGGAAGATAATAATTACGCAGTGTACATGTGTGTTTTGAGGAGTGAAGTGGGTTGGAGATTGGATTGAAATGATTAAAAGTCATGTTTAAATATGAAATATAGACTTACGATTTAGGTGAATCAACTGTGGTAAATAGTACGTAGAATATGGGTTTGTTGATCGTAGTATACCAGATTTATGGGACCCCGGAATACCGAGAGAAATAGTTCACTTAATTAATCCCGACTTGCACAGTGAAATGTTTGACAGTAGAAGGCGAAGTGAAAATGACTCACTGACTGACACTG
>NW_014554414.1:0-979 GCF_001313825.1 Dinoponera quadriceps | reverse complement strand
ATACATTGCAGACTTGGTCGGCGTGCAAGAGCTTGAAGGTTTGCACCTGAGTACAAAAATTCGTCGAAGGCATGTCGAATTTCAAAAAGAAAAAATGAAGGTAAAACTAGCTGCTCAAACGCTGAGTACCCAAGTAGCTGACGCTTTAAAGTATTTAGAAAATACAAATCCTCATTTTTCTGGCGCTCAAGCAACTTCGACCTTTTGTCAAATTATTAATGACACGTTTGATATAATGAACTCGAGAAGAAAATTCGGGACACAAGAAAGTCAAAATTGCATATCCGAGGAAAATATAATAACAATGGAAAAAAAGTTTCTCAATTAATTATATTACATCTCTTAGAGTTATCCAAAATGGACATGAAATTCCTATTTTAAAATGTGGACGAAAAGTTGGTTTCTGGGGTTTTGTTATTGGATTAAAGGGTGCAATTTTTCTCGCAAATTATTTATTTACAAATAATATCCAATCATATGTTTTGACATACAAACTTTCTCAAGACCATCTGGAAACTTTTTTTTCAACTATTAGAAAAATGGGTGGGTTCAATAATAATCCTTCGTGTTATNGCGCGTATAATAAGTTAGTAAGCCACTTAAATAGTATCGACGTCGAAGGAAATTGTGTAACGCAAGACGACACAAAAATTTTAAAAATTAGTCCAAAAAAGGTAGATCCAATCGATGATTTTATATCAATAATAATCGATCACGATTACATCGGAAGTAATGGATGGTGTTTTAATGAATACCAAAACGATGTAGTTTCTTACATTGCCGGTTCAATCGTTAAAAGCATTAAAAATACCATTCAGTGTCCAATGTGTCGTGACAGCTTAGAAGGCGATGATAAAAACTGTTCTTTAATTGCCATTAAAAATAGGCCTGTTCCTTCAATTTCAAACAAAAAAACCGGCTTAATATTTTCTAGTCGACACGTTACTGACGTCTGCAAAATTGCAGAAAAAGTTATCAG
>NW_014554413.1:14515-30600 GCF_001313825.1 Dinoponera quadriceps | reverse complement strand
GGTACTGCCTCACCCACCATACTCGCCCGATATTTCACCATCGGATTTCTATTTATTCCAATCGCTACAACACTTTCTACGTGACAAAAAATTTGAAAATTTAGATGATATCCAAAATGCCCTCCCCAGATATTTTGCTCAAAATCCAATTGAATCTTATCGATCTGGCATTGAAAATTTGCATATTAGATGGCAAAAGGTTGTTGATAACGAGAGTGATTACATCATTGTTTAAAAATTAAAACTTGTTAAAAATTTATCTGTTTGAATTTAATGTGAAAAAACGACATTACTTTCCGGTCCCCCTAATATTATGATAATTAGGAACGCTATAACTTCGTTGAAAAGGTATGACTATATCGACAAATCCGAAATTATCATTTGGACGCGCGTGCCTTTGGGCAGGCAACTCGTCGTTATGGGTTGTATGTTAATGCAACACCCTGTACATATACAGGGTATTTAAAACTAATCTCGGTTCCCATGGTATGCAAGTAGAACGGGTGGAACTGGGCAGAAAAGTCATATACATATAAATATATATATATATATATATATATTTCGGTGTATATTGAAGAGGACAAAATATTCTCCTAACATAGGTTCGTATAACGTTTTAAAATCATTCATATTTTTCTAATATTCGCATTACTTTTTCCTTTAGATTTTCTTCTTTCGTCTATGACTAAAATATTCTTTAACTTATATTTTTTTGTTACAACAGATATATACATGGTTTGTTTGGAAAGTAATGTCAGTGAGTCGATTAAAAAAAATTTATTGAACTTTTCGTTACAACACATAAAAATTTTTCAAAATAGGCTCTTCCTGCGTTGACACATCGGCTTCAGCAAGTTTTCCAGATATCAAATGCGTCACAATAGGCCTCCTCCGGAATGTCCTTTAAAGTCGTGGTGCAAGCTGATTGGATCCCCTCAATGGTCTCGAAATGCTTTTCTTTCATGGATACTTTCTGGCGTGGAAACAGAAAGAAATCGGAGGGCACGACGTGCGGATTGTACGGAGGCTGGGGAATCGTTGGCACCCCTGCTTTGGCCAGGTAGTTGGTGACGAGGAAGAAACTGGGCCGGCGCGTTGTCGTGATGCAACTTCCAATCCTTTGCAATGTCCGGCTGGACGCGTTGAACCCTGCGTTTCAGTCTTTTCAGCACTCCGACGTAAAATTTAGCGTTCACAGTTGTACCAGATGGTACAAACTCGTGGATGGACCATCGATGGATGGACCATCCGGCCCGGGCTTCGTCGTCGACCTCTTCCCGGCCTTCCAAAAAAACCATGGGCCACCGGAACACTTGCCGATCCGATAGGGCATCTTCTTTAAAAGCTGTCTTGATCATTGGAAGAGTTTCCGCCGCGGTCTTGCCAAGTTTAACGCAAAACTTGATCGCCATCCTTTGTTCTAACGAGCGCTGCATTTTTACTTGCACGAAGTCACAAAACGACTTCCACGGAAACGCATGTCCTTACTATGCGGCTGGCGGGAGAAGACTGAGTGACTCAATATTCGTTAGCTGACTTCCCCCTCTACCATTCTCAACCGATCCGAGCGTGCTCTGACGGCCAGTTGCAGAAAAAAATCACTGACATTACTTTCCGGACAAACAATGTATATATTATCACGTCTACCGCAATTCGCATCCGCGTCGGTGGCGGGACTTCTTCGCTCCCGCCTTTAAGCGGCAGCGGATCCACCTCAGCTAGCTCAATTTAGTTATCTTATAGCTAGTCGAATCCCTCGCTATTCCGCGTGGTAGAGCGTTGTGGTTCTTTCGCGTCCTCCTCGATACTCGCGGACAAATCGGAGGGGAGCCGGGAGAGATAATAAATGAAAGACCAGTTAACAATAATTAACAACACTTTAATTCTGTTTAACCTGAATACAGTTAATAACTTAATCCCACAGATTATCGATCATATGGTGTGACCTGGAAATAATACTCTTTAATTAGTTTGTCCTTCGCGAACATGCAGCTAACTTCCGTACCGAAGGAGATTCCGTAACACGATCAAAGAGAGCGATATCTCACCTGAGATGTCCCGCGAGAAGCTTTTTAGGCGGCCGATCGGAACCGATCGACGGCAGCTCTACTACGCGCGTTGGGTACGAAGCTCTCTTTTGCCCGGCGCCGTTGCATGAATCTTGCCGGGTTTTACGTTGGGCACCAGCCGGGTACTTCCCAACAGTAGATTCCGCTCCCGGCGGATTCGGTACTCTCGAACGTGCCCGTTCGCCAGAAGCGGTCTCTACGTACTTCTATCCGGATTCTACCGCGTAAGCCCCGATACATGTATTCGGGACTTTTTATCTACTATGACTGTGTGATCGGCGACTTGAGGAGGCGACCGAGTTTCGCCTAAAGAATACCGTCGACAAAAATCCATCGCAAACAGTACGAGACATTGCTACGACACTTAATATATCCCACACGAATGTAGAAAACCTTTTGCGTCAGTTGGGATACGTTTCTCGCCTCAATGTTTGGGTGCCGCACGAATTGACCGAGGCCAACTTAACCGCTCGCATTTCCATCTGCGACGCGCTGCTGAAACGCCAAGAAAACGATCCATTTTTGAAGCGGTTGGTTAAGGGAGATGAAAAGTGGATCGTCTACGATAACGTAGTACGTAAAAGATCATGGGGAAGCAGCAGTGAACCACCACAAACAACCTCGAAGGCAGGATTGCACCAGAAGAAAATTATGCTCTCAGTGTGGTGGGATTATAAAGGTATCATTTATTATGAGCTCTTACCATCAGGCAGGACGATCGATTCAACTGTATATTGCTCCCAATTAACGAAATTGAATCAAGCAATACGTTCGAAACGTCCAGAACTGGCAAATCGAAAAGGAGTCGTCTTCCACCACGACAATACCAGACCCCATACTTCATTAACTACTCGGAACAAATTGTTAAGGCTTGGCTGGGATGTTTTGCCTCACCCTCCTTATTCACCGGCACCCTCTGATTACACAGGACTACAAAATAGTTTTGGGAGTCTACTGGGATTCTAATAGGTATAATTTATGTTTTTAAGGTCGCTGCACACGAATCCATTCGCAAAATTGAGCCAGCACGTCAGGACTTGCAGTCAAATAAAAAAATGGTTAAAAATCTGGTATTTCTGCATAAATTTCGTCCTCAAATGTACAAACCCCAAATTAACAAGCCCCAAACCCCAAACCCAAAAACTCGAAACCAACAAGCCACAAACCCACAAGCATGTTTTACTCGAATACTATGTGGTTTAGGTATATACAGGGTAACCCATTTTAATCGATGGACCCTAATTCCTCCGATTCTATGCGCGGAAAAATGGTTCAGACAAAAGTTGTTCAGGACAAAGAGGGACGTCCATCCGTACGATTTGTTTTGACTTTGAGATTCAAAGTCAAGGTTATTTCAAGGTCAGAGTAATTTTTTTGATAGAAAGCCCCATTTTTGACCCCGGATTCAAAAAAAGAGGGAAATTTTACGTCAAAAATAATATTTTTAAACTTTTTTTTCATGACTATACAAAGGTCATTTTAAGGTGAAAAGCCTCAAAACCCAATATCGGAAGCTTCTCATTCGAGATGTGTAAACTAACGCAACCCATGGCCCCTCCATCCAAAGATCTCCAACACAGCGGCCCTAAAATATAAGCCTTTAAACCCAGAGCCCGTCCCCTAAGCCCCAAAGCTCCCGTAACCTAACCTTAAACCCCCAAAGATCCAGAAACGTAAGCCACTATAATTTAAAAATTTTGTATTCTGAAATTTAAAAAGTTAGGTTAAGGTCAATTACTTGAAGGGCGCTTACAACCTTTTTTTTATTTCTTGATTTTCTGAGCAATACCAAAGTTGAAGATGCCTTTAACAAGTACAAAGTTGCACAAGTTTCGACAATCTTAACTAAATTGACCTTCCATTCAATTTTCATGGTTAACAAAAAAGTACGTCGTTTTTTTAAATAAAGAAGATTCAAAAATAGAATCATCGTGACCTTACTTTTAGCGTAACCCAGAAACAACGACGTAGACGTAGTAAATTCTGTTTCCTTTGGGGAGCTTTTTTAGCGTGAGTCCCCTTGCCTCTCACAATGGGGTGCTTGTTTAGCATGAGTCCCCTTGCCCCTCACGATATTTGTTCTTTAAAACTCGATCAGCTCTCATCCTTTCTTTTCGGAATAACGTGTCTTTTTTGTTTCAAAAGATCTGCGAAATAAGTCTTTGTTTATGTGGTATTTTAGTATCACGTTGTAGGCTCCAACAGTAATCAGCCATCATATGTTCATTCCAAACACCCTGGTATCTTCGTTCCATTGTTTTAATGTCCTGATGAAACCTTTCACCCTGNATTGTTTTAATGTCCTGATAAAACCTTTCACCCTGCTCCTCACTGAAAGCCCCAAGATTGTCCGGAAAAAAATCAAGATGTGAATGAAGGTAATGAATTTTTGAGTTCATTAAACATCCCACGTTTTTGTATGCGGTCAGCATGTCCTCAACATATTTTTTATAATCTGGATCTTTATTGTTACCCAAAAATTTTGATACAACATTTTTAAAACCTGTCCAAGCAGCGAGTTCAATTGTTGTCATTTTATTTTGAAACTCTTCGTCATTTATAAAAGCCCTTATTTGAGGTCCATCCAAAACTCCCTCATCAATTTTTGCATGAGATAGATTTGGGAACTTGATAAAGATGTGATTGAAAGCATCACTGTCATTTAATTTCATAGCTTTAATAAATTGCTTGATGAGCCCAAGTTTAATGTGCAAAGGTGGTAGAAGTATCTTTGTAGTGTTTACTAATGAATCATGTAACACCTTCTTTGAACCTGGTGTTAAAGTTTGACGAGCTGTCCAAACTTTTTTCACGTAATGGTTAGCACGATCACGACTATCCCATTCACACAAAAAGCAAGGAAATTTAACAAATCCATTTTGTTGACCAAGTAGAATTGTTATAATCTTCAAGTCACCGCATATTTGCCAGTTATGTTCGTCATAATTTAGTTTAGTAAGCAGCAGTTGAAGATCATTGTAGCTCTGTTTTAAACTTCTAGAATATGCTACAGGAAGAGATGCATACACATTTCCATTGTGCAATAATACTGCTTTAAAACTTTATGTGGATGAATCAAGAAACAACCGCCAATCATCAAGATTGTAATTGATGCAATTAAACTCAGAAATCAAACCTTTGATATCATTACAAAAAACTAATGAGCCTTCGTGAGAAAAATAAGGCCTAAAAGGTTCGTCTCTTTTTCTATAAAAAGATACATTAGTATTTTTTGTAAAAAGTCCTTTTTCTTTTAGCTTAGATGCGAGTAACTCAGCGTTTTCTTTTGAAAGTCCTAAATCTATTACGAGATTATTAAGTTCTTGTTAGTTGAACATTTTAGAAGCTTTTCTATTTTCGTCATCGACTTCTTCAAGATTAGATTCACCATCTGCACTATTTGTAGATGCATGAGGTTCTGGAATTTCTTTATTCACTTCCATGGATTCGTTTTCTTCTATTCCTCTGCCAACTGAGGCTTCAAGAATGTTTCCTCGAATTGGCATTGTAACAGAAGTGACCGAGGGATATGAAATATTAGATTTGTTTTTTGCATTAAATCCAATTGTAGAAACTAAACAGAAATAACAGTCATCTATATGATTCTCAGGTTCTCGCCAGATCATAGGAAAACTAAAGCGTTTCTTTGTTTTATCTCCCTTTTACCATTTACTAAGAAATGTCACACAATAAGCGCACAAAGTATTTGGTATCCAAAACTTATCAAAATCAGTCGTAGCATTTGGATAGCAAGAGTTATATATTGTTTTATAATGATCTGTAAAAATCTTCATGTTTCTTTTCAATACGAATTCTCCACAAACAAGACAAAACTCATCCGGACTATTTGTGCACATCGTGATTTTTCTTCAAAAACAGATATATTGAATAAAAGATTTATGGGACAAAAACTTAAAGTGCTAAATAAAACGCATATATTTTCCTAGCTTCAGGACAAGTATTGCAATACAATTTAGTCACAATAAAATTTCAATATAAAATCAACAGAAAACACTAATTTACTGTTTCGAATTATAACTTTTTTATAAAAATACAATTTTTCAAGCCCGTACCTTTAACAACGAAAAGACCAATAAATAAGCATANAAATTTTACTGCAAATCCTGACGTGCTGGCTCAATTTTGCGAATGGATTCATGTTCAGCGACCCCAAAAACATAAATTATACCTATTAAAATCCCAATAGACTCCCAAAACCATTTTGTGGTCCTGTGTTATCATTTGTTCCGGTCGCTGCAAAATTTTCTGAACAAGAAATACTTTGCTAATAATGAAGCTGTTAAAACGCAACTCNTGCGGCGGCTGCATCTTGCGTTACGTAACGAGTCCTGCTCGTTACTGTGCGGCCCGACGACCAGGTAATTGGACATCCGAGCGAGCGAGCGAACGTGCGAGTGACGAAAAGAGCTGCCGTGTCCAAAGGACGTGACCCAGAGGAGGAGAGGCGAGCTGCCGGTGGCGAGTGGGTGAGCGAAACTATGTACAGTTGCGGGTAGAAGAAATAGAGTTGTAAATTAAACCCGAATCATTGGCCGTCGCTTCCCGACGGCCGAAGCGCGAAAAGAGTTCCTTTTCTATGAAAAGAATAGTCAATACATTATTGATTAGTACATATTTTGTATATTAAATAAATTGTATTTTATACCAGTCAAAAAAACCGAACGAACATATTTCCCAACCCAATACTTCCCGGTACTCTTTTCGCGCTTCGGCCGTCGGGAAGCGACGGCCAATGATTCGGGTTTAATTTACAACTCTATTTCTTCTACCCGCGACTGTACATAGTTTCGCTCACCCACTCGCCACCGGCAGCTCGCCTCTCCTCCTCTGGGTCACGTCCTTTGGACACGGCAGCTCTTTTCGTCACTCGCACGTTCGCTCGCTCGCTCGGATGTCCAATTACCTGGTCGTCGGGCCGCACAGTAACGAGCAGGACTCGTTACGTAACGCAAGATGCAGCCGCCGCAGAGATCTATCACGCCGCTCAATGCGGCTTTCGATTGGTCCTGCCGGCTATATCACGCATCTCGAACATATTTTACTTCAGCGTTAAATTGGTATTTGTGCCCGAGTAAGCTAAAACAATGTTTTGATTTAACATAATCTTAAAATGGCTGAGCAGTCAAGATCGAGTATGGAATACAACCAAAAAACGGCAATTATTGAAGATCTTCGCGCTGGACGTACACCGGCTAAAATAATTGAGTTCTTCAAATATCTGAGATTTGACAGTTTACAAAGTTTTCGCTAAATATGATGCTTCAGAGAAGTCCGAAGAAGGTTCTGCAAACCCGTCGAGGAAGAGCCATTCAAGGAAGAAGTCGGTAAGGACCCCGGATGTTGTCCAAAGGGCCCAAGAGCTAATTGCGGAAGACCCAGGGCAGCCTCTCAGGAAATTGGCGTGTAAGTAATGCTACTGCCTCAAATAGTCGAAGAGAACCGACGCTATAAATCATACGTCATAAAAATACGACAGATGCTGCCTGCGGCTGCTAGAATGAAGAACGTTGCTCGCTGCAACTTACTTGTGTGTTTGTTTTGACCTCCGATGATTTAAATCCGTTGAACTGTTACATGTAAAGTGTGATTGAAAAGGTCACTAACATATCGAGACATCCTAATGTGGCATCTCCCCAAGTGGCTATTGAAACAGCATTCTTCAATATGGACAAGCCGACGTTACAGAGAGTGTGCAATCGCTTTAGGCGCACGATCGAGGCAATAATTGCGGCAGACGGTGGTTACATTGTATAATTTTTGTTTATTACGCTTCCACAAATGACACAAAAAATGGTTTTCGTGTAATTTTGTCCGTTTGATAAATAACCTTTTGTTAAATACATTGTTTATTTTATCCGAATTTAGCTTACACACCCTATATATTATATATTACGAGGGCGGTTCAATAAGTACCCGTGTTAGAAATGAAGACACCATTTAAAAAAAAATTTTTTTTATTTTTCAACATAGTCCCCTTTTAGAAAGATATACTTCTCCTAACGTTCCTGCCATTTTTTTAACCCCTCCAAAAGATAGGATTTGTCGAACTCTCCAAAATACGCCTCTGTCTCGGCGATGACTTCCTCGTTTGAGCTAAATTTTTTTCCCTCGAGCCATTTCTTCCTGTTAGGGAACAAGAAAAAGTCGCAGGGAGTCAGATCAGGTAAATACAGGGGGTGCGGCAGCAATTCATAACGCAATTCATGCAGTTTGGCGGCGACAACTCCAGATGAATGTGCTGGTGCGTTATCGTGGTGAAACAGCACCTTCTTTTTCGCCGAATGCGGCCGTGTCTTCTTCAATTTTTTGTCGAAGCGGTCCAATAACTCACTGTAGTATTGTCCAGTGATCGTTCTTCCCTTTTCTAAAAAATCCATGAGGATGACGCCGTTCGCATCCCAAAAAATCGTCGCCATGACCTTTCCGGCCGATGGGACTGTCTTCGCCTACTTTGGAGCAGATTCACCGGGAGAAACCCATTGTTTTGATTGTTGCTTAGTTTCTGGTGTGTAATGATGAATCCAGGTTTCATCAACGGTGACAACTCGACGCAAAAACTCCTTCGGACCTCGCTTAATTTGCTCCAAACACTGCTTCGAAGTTAACAGCCGCATCCGCTTGTTGTTCACCGTGAGCAATCGCGGCACCCATCTGGCCGAAAATATTTTCATCGCCAATATCATGTAAAATATTAATTGCCGTTCCGATCGACACACCTACGGCCTTTGCTACTTCGCGCACTTCCGTTCGTCGATCAGCGAGAATCATGTAGTGGACTTTTTGAATGATTTCCTCGGTAACCACGTCTGCCGGGCGTCCTGGTCGCTCCTCATCAAAAACGGATGTTCGCCCACGTTTAAATTCGTTGAACCAATATCTAACTGTGGTCATAGATGGCGAAGTGTCCCTATAAACAGCATCCAACTTTGCTTTTATCTCCTCGCATTTTTTCCCATCCAAAATCAAAAAGCGAATTACAGAACGATACTGCTTTTTTTTCCATCTTAGCGAAAATCACGAAACACATTTTACTCGAATGGCTGCCAAATACAAACTAACCTATCAATCAGTCTGCAATTTGTTTTGCCGTCGTTTGATAGATGACAGCACACGATGATAACACCATCCCTCAAGAACGCCCTTTGTCGTCTAACACGGGTACTTATTGAACCGCCCTTATATATAATACCTATAGTGGCAAAAAGAATACGAAGCACTGAAAGTGATAGATCTTCTGAACAATGGATAATACTTGTCTTGTGCATTCTCACGACTGTAATTTATTCATTCACAACTATCCAGCGGAGCACATCAACAAGGCAATAATACTTCTTTGTCTTGTTTGTTATGCTTATTCTGGATGCTGAAATATTTACGGCCGAGCAGTGGAACTTTCGCGTTTGGAGAATTTCGTTGATCATATGCGATAATAATGTATCGTAAAAATAGGGATGATTTTTCCCGATGGTAAGAGACAGTACTCTTCTAAACATTGAAATTGATCGTTTGAATAGATATAATGGTGCTCTATACCTCTATTAGATTACAATTTTTTGTAATCAAATTAGTTACCATTTTATTTATAATTATTAAATCATGATTACAGTCTCACATATCTCTTTCTGATAACCGTGCGAGTAAGCTGTTTTTCATTTCATACGAATCATTGCGAAATTTACGATGATTAACTAAAATAAATCAGTCGAGCATATTTAATATGAAAGATAATTGATCTTTATTTTTACAAAATCGCAGGAATTATTTCTTAATTCCATGGATATTTTATTATGAATTTAGTAAATACGAGAGTGGATCAAATATAAACGAACTTTTTTAAATTGTGCGCCAGTCGGCGGTGTGAGGAGTCTGCAACGTTTTGGACAGTGGAAAAGGGTCATGTGAAAGTCAGTAATAACGTTGGCCCGCTACGTGCTTCTTATTCTCAGCAGCAATCATGATGGGCGAGAAAGAGGTACAACTCACAGTTGCACAACGTGTTATTATTAAGATTCCCGTCCACGAATGTAAACGCTGCTGAAATTCGGCACCGTTTACTCCCACAGTTCAGGGAAAAAACTCTTTCATGGGCTCGGGTGAAGCAGTGGTGTAACAAATTTAAGAAAAGACGGGAGCGTAATGAAAATATTGCCATCGTCCCCGCACCTGCATCACAGCACAGAACACCGAGGCTGTTTGAGAATTCATTAAAGGCGATCGGCACTTAACTGTTCTTGAAATCTTTCAGGAACTTCAGTTCGAGCTGCCTATCGGTCAAAAAGGCGCGGCATTTCGATCAGAAGTGTGATGCTTCTTCATGACAACGCCAGACTCCACATCGCAACAGTGACACAACAAAAATTGGCCGATATGCACTGGGCTGTCCTAGTACATTCACCCTACAGACATGTCACCATGCGACTTCTATATGTTTAAGCCACTCAAGGAAGCCCTTGGTGGACAGCGCTTCACAACGAACGAGGAGGTGCAGCAGTTCGTACACAATTGGTTTGTTACACGTCCGCAAATTTTATGATACCGGGATTAAAAAATTACCAGATCGTTAGAGGAAGCGTATAGATAACACGGGGGACTATGCAGAATAAAAAAAATGTAAATTAGAATTTATTTTGAAAAATATATGGTTTTTTGCAAAAGGCTCGTTTATATTTGATCCACGCTTGTATTTCGCATGAAATAAGTTTGAAAACTTTCATTCGGGTTATCTCTGAAACATTTCAGATGAAATCATTTTATAGATCTTTTAATTGAGCTCTATTTTTGAAATCTTTCACATGCAATAAATTTGAAAATTTTCAGTTTACCGCATGTGGTTATTAGTTCTTGTGCTCTATAGGAAATCCCTTGTGCTCTATAGAAAATGTAGAGCACAAGAACACTTTTGTCAATAGATGAAATATATATAGTCTGTCAACAAAAAATTGCAATACTTTTTTCGAGTTTCGAAATACATATTGTAGCCAAAAGAAAATACATATCTTGAGAATTATTAAGAAGTAAATTTTCCCATTGGATGCAGATTAAAAATTATAAAGAAAAATGTTGAAACCTTTACGTAACTGAACATACAAGGAATGATACAAGTTTTACGTCCTGGGTACTCCAGGAAGTACGAATTCCTTTTTTTTATATATATAATTGGGAGGCAGATGGACGTCGGGCAAGCGTTGTCACGAAAGGGATAAGATTATGATGGCTCGCAGTATGAGGCAAAGAGGGCTTCCCAATGTATCTGTCATCGTATCCGCCTTCACGTAAGGCGCATAATCATATTGTATCCTGGGTACCGTGGGAACAACAAATTTCTTTTAATTACCAGGAAATAGACGGATTTAAGTAAGTGCTATTATAAAGAGGATGTAATTATACGCTACCCAAATGCGTCATGTGTCTCTCAACGCATTCGTGATCTTATTCGTTTTCTAATCTTCTATATCCGTTTCCCGCTTTCAACGAAGACTCTCCTCATTGGCGATCGTCATCCACCTCCCCTAAAAAATCTTTCCTATATAAGCACTTTTCACTTTTTTATTCGACACTCACGCACTCTCCTTTTTTATCGAGTTCTGTGTGCTTTCACATCACGCCTACCACTTCGGCTTCTTTCGAGATCTCTCTCTAAGTGCTACCAGTTCGTAAAACTCTCGACGTATAACAGAATATAACTCGGTATTTTTTTAAATATATACATTTTCAATATTCTGATAATCAATCCGAATAACAGAATCGCGCAATACATCAAATTAACCATCACAAGTGCAACCACCACTCAGACGATCCGAAGTACGAGACTGCAGCTAGGCTCCGAGATTCAAAAATATTCACACATCACGAATCAATCAACGAGTAAGTACTCAGCTTCATTTATTCTCCTCCTCATTAGCTTCGGTTTCTTCATTTATTTATACCCTGCCGTACCATAGTGAGTAACCTACATGGAGAGGATAGGGCCGAACCCCTTGCATTAGCAAACCAAGATCTGATCAAGGTTAGCGACGACGCACTAGCAGCTCAACTCAGAGCTTTTTCTGAAATTCTATCCTCAGCCGAAAATATTAGGTTGGTGCATATGAAATGTCGGATTCTTAAGTGATTGTATAAAACTGTATATCTTTCTTCAAAAGCTGTTTATTCAATCAAAGTATGCTCCATTCGCTTCAATACACTTCTCCCAACGAGATTTTAAAGCGTAGATGCCTGTCTTAAAAAAATTTTGGTCTTTAGAATTAATAAACTCTGATATCGAGTTTTTTAGACTGTCTTCATTTTCATGGTGTTTGCCTCTTAAAAACAGCTCTAAATGCTTGAAAAAATGAAAATCGGTCGGCGAGAGATCCGGTGAATATGGTGGATGCTGCAAAACTTCATATTCCAGTTCGTTCAGTTTCGCAATTGTTTTGTGCGATGTGTGCGGCCGAGCGTTGTCATGGAGCAGTAGCGGGCCATGCCGATT
The DNA here is from genome assembly GCF_001313825.1 of Dinoponera quadriceps. Taxonomy (NCBI): domain Eukaryota; kingdom Metazoa; phylum Arthropoda; class Insecta; order Hymenoptera; family Formicidae; genus Dinoponera; species Dinoponera quadriceps. Next base: position 18,039 of record NW_014554413.1, on the reverse strand, counting down.
CACAAGCGATGGGAGTACAATTTGGTGTCTCAATATCGTTGTATGGTCAACTTTCATCCTGATAGCAAGTTCCCTCGTGGATACGGCTGGATCCGCTTCCACTAGAGCCTTCAGGTCATCATTATTCACAGACGTTTTGGGTCTTCCGCGCGGCTCATTTTGCAGTGAAAAATCGCCAGTCCGAAATTTTTCGAACCAACGCTGCACTTTCCGATTGTTAACCGTATTCTCCCCAAACGCTTGGTTTATGTTGCGTGCAGCTTTTGCAGCACTATTACCAAGTTTGTACTCATATAAGAAAATGACGCGAATGTCGGCAGAATTCATATCGGTAATAAACTCAAAAGAAATAAAAAAGGGAAGACCTTCGAGAAAACCTATTTTGTTGAAATGAGTCTCTGGCAATGGACAATACGAGTATGAATGAGGTTATGCCAAATACAAAAGTATAACGAAAACAGGGAGGAAAACGTCCGCATGTAAAGAGAATGCGACATTTCATACGCACCAACCTAATACTTCACTACCAAGCTCTTCAGACGGGAATACCCCGTCGACACCTCCCCGTTCCCCTCTTGCCCCTTCCTATTCGCCCGATCCTAACTATCTCTCACCAAGCCCTTCTAGCGAGACACCCTATTGCGATTATTATCGTACTACTGGACATCACCTTCAGTTTCCCCACCGGGTTATCATCCACTGTTGCGTTCCCCGACATCCGACTCGCTAACCCCAGACTCATCTCTATCCCCATCTGATTCTACTGTTCTCCTGTCCGAACCATCTTCTCCTAATTCTTTACCCTCACCTCAAGATCCCGCTACACCACACATACACAATTAATTCTCTAATACCTCGCCGTGCGCCATCTCAACTTGTAATTTCGTCCTTGTCAAACATTAAAAAGTAAAATTCGCTCTATTATTAATAAATATTAAAGTTGTTAGTTTAATCATTTCATTCTAATTCCTCACTATCGCGCATTCATTACCCTTTCCCCAATTATTCCGCTCGCGGTCCCATCTCAGGTAAAGGATTTCGGTACCTTGACCTAAATTAGGATCACCCTGCGTACGCTCGCGTCAGAGTAAAGTAACCCTTCCGGTCTCTGACCTCCCCTGCCAGCATTCGGGTACGTTTAAGGCACGCGCTTGCGCGTGCGGCCGTTGCGTTCTCTTCCATTATGTTGTCATGTTCTTGAGTAATTTTTCGCCAAGAAAACTAAAAATTTTTGGAAAGATGGAATCTTTAATTTTCCTAAAAGATGGCGAAAGGTTATCGAACAATACGGTGCATACATTTTTCATTAAAGGTATTTTTAATATGAAAATTTTATCTTTGAATTTCACCTAAAAATACGAAATTGCTTTTGACTCAACGCAATACGATTAGATATATAAATAAGTTTGGTGCCTTTATACTTAACTTCTTGTAACTTTGATCCAAAATTATAATTTTTGTTCCGACCCTAGAATAATTTGAACATGCCAACTTTTAATTTTAAGAAGCATTATAATAATTGACGGTCTTGTCAACATAAACTCACGAAACAACAATTATCACTATGGCACCCAAAAAAGAGCATCTGAAACACAGCATTCTTTTTGTATGTCAGTTACTCAAACCCAGTGAAATTGTTACTTCTGAACGTTATCAACAGCAATTTATTTAAGACGGCAACTCGATTTGGAAGTCTCAAAAATTGCTATTTTTTACGAATTTCTTTCTCCGAACCTATGTGGGCAACAAATCCCAAACTATATATAGATATGAAAACATATTTATTAAAATTTTCTAATTTTTATAAGCAGAAATAATATATAAAATCATATTTATGATGATATGCGCACAAAGTGTTAATTTTAATGATCACCATGATTGCGAATTTCTCTGTGGTCTGAAGCAAAAAGCAAGTAAGGGAATAAATTTTCATACTTGCTGCTATTGTCTGAAGTACGGAAATGCAAAACAAACCATTTTTTCAATTAATTTAAGGCGTATAAACATAAAATTTCAAAAATGGATTAAAAATTGCCAATATTTACTCCTGAAAAAATATTAATTATTAATATATTTTAACTTCACTACTTCTTACAATGGAGAGACAGAATTGAATGTGTACAACCGGAAGTCTATGAATTCATTAGTTTGTTTGAAATCGTGGTGATCAGTTAGAGAAAAGTCGTTTCGAAAAAAATGTGTTTGAAATTTTACATACTATTTCATTAAGTATTTCTAATACTTACGCAAGTCTCATTCTAATCAGTAATTCCATACTCGTACAGTAAACATACAGTACAGTAAACCTTCTTACGGTTTATGTTCATCCACTCAGGTTCATCCTCTCTTTCTTCTCAAGCAGCAGTTCGAGCCTCCTGGAAGCTTTGCCGACTTTTGCGCTTCGAGTAATACATGCGACGGTGATTTCTGACACTGGCATATTGTGTAAATTGCGATCTAATTTTATTATCCATGGTGTTCATAATTTGCAGGATACTTGCAAATCCTTCATTAAACATACAGACGGATAAAAAAGAAGCCCTTTCTAATGTTATAAAGCCGCAATGTACATGCTTCGGTGCTAAATGCTAAATAGAGTAGCGTTATAGCTTTCATTATTATTTTGAGATTCACTTCCCACGCATCGTTGTAATAGTTCGTTCTTGGATAAATCTGCATAAATAAGTTTTACAAATGGTATAAGTTCTGCAGAAAGCGGCGGATCATGAACGAAAATATTTAATTAATTTACAACCTGTGCGTGTTAATATCTGCAATAGCTTTCGACGCTAACGAGGCATACTGTGATCAAAAAGTATCCGAACTTTAATTTTTAAATCGCGGGAAAACTGTATATCAAATCCGTTTGCTTATTTAAATTGGTACACATATCCTTCCTCAATATTTGGTAAAAAAAATCATGGCGTCCCTTTAAGCCGTTTGAGAGTGGCAATTGTTTATGTTAGTCAAAATCTTTGTGCGTAGCGATATTTACGATGTCGAAAAATGAAGAGCAAAAAATTTGTTTGAAATTTTATGTTAGCAACAAAATTTCGTGCACAAACGCATTTAAAATGTTGCGAAAAGCTTATGACGATAATTGTATATTGAAAACAAATACGTTGGGGTGGTTTAAGAAATTTCAAGAAGTCCGAGAAAAATTAGCTTAAAACTCATGGTTTCTTCGATCATCGCGGTGTTGTGCACTAGGAATTCTTTCTAACTGGAAAAAGTAAATAGAGAATATTACTTGTCCATCATGAGACATTTGCATGAAGCAATCCATAGGAAACGGCCAGAATTGTGGGAAACCAACTCATGAATTTTGCATGACGATAACGCACCATCGCATGTCTCGACACTTGTGAGTGAATTTTTGACGAAATGTCAACGAAATGTCGCTCCGTAAGCACCATATTCACCAGATATGGCCCTTTGCAACTTTTTCTTATTTCCCCTACTGAAAAAACCAATTCGCGGACAGTGTTTCAAATCGATTGAAGACATTAAAAAAAATTGATATG
>NW_014554413.1:13897-14359 GCF_001313825.1 Dinoponera quadriceps | reverse complement strand
AGCCATACCGTCTGCCGCGTATGAGCGATGTTTCCAGGACTGGATCAAATACTGGCAAATGTACATTGCAAGCAATGGAGACTACTTTGAAGGAGACTATAAGAATTTTGATGATTGAATTTAATTTTGATTTTAAAAAATAAAGTTCAGGTACTTTTTGATCATGCTACGGTTCCTCATCTGTTGAACATAAATGCTTCAGAGTAGCATTTATTGCACGTTTCATACTTTCAACAGTATCACAATTTTTTCTAATTGCAAATCAGTAGTAATTCGAAAGTTTTGTAATCAAATTATTTGTTAGAATTCCTCTCTTGAATTGCTTTTTTTCTTAAAAGTCCCGTAAACGAGAACATATTTTTTTATGTACATGTCGGTTGTCCTCGCATTTTTCCACAGTGATGTGCTTGCCATAAGGTTGCATGTCCATAATTGCTTTATAAGTTTTGCAGTCTACGTCTC
>NW_014554413.1:13013-13797 GCF_001313825.1 Dinoponera quadriceps | reverse complement strand
TTTTTTTTTATTCAAAATATTGGCCATCGGCTTCTACACATTTCGCCCATCTTTCAGGTAATTTATAAATACCTAGCCAGAAAAACTGCTTGTTTTTTGCGGCAAACCATTCGTCGAGCCATTTTCCAACTTCCTCGAAATTGCTGAAGTGCTGCTCTGCGAGCGCGTGCTCCATTGATGCGAAGAGGTGATAGTCAGATGGCGTCAGGTCTGGGGAATACGGCGGGTGCGGAAGGATATCTCATCCAAGCGATTTCAAGCTGTTCACTGGTTTTGCTGTGTGAGACGGCGCATTGTCGTGTAACAAAATCATTTTGCCATGTCTTCTGGCTCATTCCGATCGTCTTTCGATTAATGCGTGGTTTAAATTAATCATTTGTTGGCGATAGCGTTGTGTATTAACGGTTTCGCCGGGCTTCAAGAGTTCATAATACACAATACCGCTCTGGTCCAACCAGACACAGAGCACGGTCTTCTTGCCGAAGTGATTTGGCCTTGGTGTTGATGGACCGGCTTCGCCAGGTGAAAGCCACGATTTTTTCCGCTTCGGGTTTTCAAAATAAATCCATTTTTCGTCACCCGTAACAATTCGATAAAAATTAATTTCCTTTCGTGGCGTTGAAGCTGCATTTCACAAGTGACTTTGCGATTTTCCATTTGACGTACATTCAAATTGTGTGGGACCCATTTATCGAGTTTATTCTTCTTTCCCATTGCTCGTAAACGTCTGCTGATTGTTTCTTGTGATACATGTAATGCTTCTGCTAATTGCCGTTGAGTTTGA
>NW_014554413.1:12562-12831 GCF_001313825.1 Dinoponera quadriceps | reverse complement strand
GTACATTCAAATTGTGTGGGACCCATTTATCGAGTTTATTCTTCTTTCCCATTGCTCGTAAACGTCTGCTGATTGTTTCTTGTGATACATGTAATGCTTCTGCTAATTGCCGTTGAGTTTGAATTGGGTCATCATTCAATAACTCCTGCAGTTGCTCGTCTTCGCATTTTTGTGGTCTACCAGAGCGCTCACTGTCTTTCACATTGAAATCACCATTTTTTAATTGTCGAAACTATGTCTCACATATTCGAATCGATGGAGAGTGTTCA
>NW_014554413.1:5767-12376 GCF_001313825.1 Dinoponera quadriceps | reverse complement strand
GAGTGTTCACCATATGTTTCTACCAGCAAACGATGACTTTCAACAGCCTTTTTCTTTTGATTAAAAAAGAAAAGCAATGCGTGCCGCAAATGTTCTTTTTCAGGCACAAAACTCGACATGATCACTGAACGATAAAACAAAGACGCTAGTTTTTGGCGGACTCAACTTGTGTGTGTTTGTAGTTTTAAATGTCAAATGAACAAAATGACGTGTGTGTCAAATTAATACGCTGCGTACTTTTCTCTGGCGCCATCTCTTAGTTAAACCGGAAAAAACTTATGCATACATCTGGTAAGTGGTGTATTTGATGTCAAATTTTTCCGTCGATCTGCCGAACAATTCTTTTACAGACTCGACATCCATTGCTATTCCTAAACCATAGTGATTTGCCGAATATTCTTCTTCGTGTTTCTAACTACATAAATTAAATTCTTCTTTATTCATGAGGTTCTTAACACGTTTGCAGACTTCACAATAACTAAATTTTACGCTGAGATCGATAATTTTAACAGTGTATTTTGCTATTAAAGTTGTTATTCCGAATAACGAGTTTTATCTTCTTTTTTTTCCTTGAACCGTCACCGAATACTATAATATTTAGTCGTGGTTTTTCACGTTGAATATTTGCTTCTGTCTCCTTTTTTATGGTTTTCTTTGTGAGGAAATCAAAAACGTTGCGCGATACTGTGTGCACATATTGTAAAACAGCAATGTACGAGGTCTGTTCAAAAAATATCGCGAATTTTGAATTTCCGCGGGTTACGTATATTCGATTTTCGATTTTTTTGTGGCGTTATGTTGGTACTCATGTCCCTCACTTATGCCGACAAGTTCGGCCATTTTGAATATTCAGTTTATCTTTGACAGCTGTTTTGCTTGGACGTGTTTTGGCTCGTCTTCGATTTTTGCCTATTCCAAAAAATGGATCAAAGAATCTGTATCAAATTTTGTGTGAAAAACAAAATTAAGTGCGCGGACGCATTCCGAATGTTGACTGATGGTGAAGCTACCTTGGACCGAAGCAACGTTTATCGATGGTACAAAATGTTCTCAGAAGGCCGAGAAGATGTGAACAACGAAGAGAGTGCCGGACGCCCGAGCACGTCAAGAACAGACGAAAACATTGATGAAGTGAAGAAAATAGTGTTGGCCAATCGTCGAATCACCGTTAGAAAAGTTGCTAAGGACCTAAACATTTCGATTGGCTCGTGCCATTCGATTTTTACTAATGATTTGGGCATGAGACAGGTCGCCGCAAAATTCGTACCAACGCCCCTGCTCACACATCGTTGCTTGTGCGCGAATTTTTGGCCAAAAACAACACACTAATGATGCCGCAGCCACCGTATTCCCCAGACCTGGCCCCCTTTGACTTTTTCTTGTTCCCGAAACTGAAGAGGCACATGAAAGGACGACGCTACGCTACGATTGAGGAGATAAAGACGGCATCGAAGGAGGAGCTGAATAAGATTAAAAAAAATGGTTTTTTGAAGTGCTTCGAGGACTGAAAAAAACGATGGCACAAGTGTGTAATATCTGATGGGGATTACTTTGAAGGAGACCAAATAAATATATATGAATAAATAAATAATTTTTGAAAAAACAAAAAATTCGCGATACTTTATGAACAGACCTCGTATGTATGATATATTATGACGATGTACAGCGTATCGAAAAACCTCCGGCCCGACTGACCAACTGTCGGGCCGTTATCGGCTCTTTGAGCCACATAAACTTTATTGACACGTGGCACACGTATGGCGTGGGTGAAAACAACACGTCGTAACGTGTAGCCAGCTATAAACAACGTGCCGTTGCTAAGCAACGGCACGTTGTAAACACGACGAAAGAGATATTTAAATCCGCTCCGCCGTGGAAAGAGGTCCGATTTCATCAGAGTCAGTCAGATCGATAAGATCACCGGCTGCTCCGGATCCTGATCCCCAGGTTGTGGAGACGAGACAGTGTATTCGCCGCCTCTGCTACGTGTTCGCTGCCTCCGAAAACGATCATCCTTCTTTCCGGTAAGAACGAGATAGTGTTAACGCCGTCTCTTTCGTAGAAATCGCAGGCACTGAATCTTCACCTTTCTTAGCGGTGAGTTTGCCGCCTCCATCGGGAATTCCCGGCCCTCTCGCCCGCCGATCATGGGAATCGAGGTATAGCGCAATTTAAAATAGTGTTGGTGCCGTCTCTGCCGAGTACTCTCGGCCTCGCCTCCTCCACTCTAGCCACAGGAAACGCAGACAGAGGGGCCAGCGTCCGCCCCGTGTCTCGCAACATTATCGCCAATTGCGCCGAATACCGTATGCGTTATGCCCGGTTCTCGTGAAATAATACCGCCGCGATACCTTGACAATCTCACCGCAAAATCACCGTAGCTAACGGATTCTGACGACTGGCCAACATGTGGGCGACCTAGCTGCTCTGCACCCGCGCAACCGCCGCGCCGGTTAGGCTCGTCACCGCCGGGCCCGCCAGACTGCGAGGAGCACGGTGCCGCATGCCTTCCACCGCCGAGAAACACGATACCGCGTGTCTTCGGCTCCGAAGCCCGAACAGTACAAGAGGCACCCGGACTCGTCGCCGTCACAAGAAACCGACCGGAGCATGCGAAAGCGCACGTGCCCGGTCCCGGTCTAACCCGAGATATGCTGGTCATTCGTCTCCGAGGCATCGGGATCCGCGAGTGCACCCCGCAGCGTTGCACTCTGCCCGCAACCAATTCGCCATTGCATATACTGAAGGCAAGACCGTCGACGGGATCTACGGCTGCACTTATTCTTCCGTACGACAACAAACCGATCCGAGAGCACACAACTAAACACCGCGCCCGCTCCCCACCATCTCATGTCTCTCGCCAATGACGTCTCGCACGTCGTAGGCTGTGCGTACATCGCAGCGTACATACAGCATATTGTATTCCGCGAATCTGATGCACCGGAATTCCCGGCTAAATCGTAAACATTTTCCACAAAATACGGGACGACCCGTGTTGTATGCATCATGCCGCGCGCTAAATTCTTGTTTGCCACCTCGTTGTGACGAGGTAAATTTTCGCTCCGGGGCCTGGCCGAGGAGGAGCCGGAGGCTCGCGCCTTCCCAAAAAAGAAGACGACCGAGTTAACGGATTGTTGGTTTCATGCGCCGTTTGCGCACAAGACATAACCCGAGGCTACTATATTTGTTTTTTGAGTGTAAAAACACCCCGAGCCAGAACACCGGATGAGAAGAAATAGGAAGGAAACGGAGTGGCCGGGAGGAACCAAGGACGTACGGGAGCAAGGGCTCGGAAAAAGCGGCTAAAGCGAGACGCGGAAGGACGGGAAGATCTTCCTTTCTCGAACGGACGGCTGGTAACAAATAGCGGGGATAGCCACTTGCGCTAAAAGAGGCACAAGGCCCTGTGAACGGGTCGCAGATTATGCGAAGGAGGACTTCGGGGGAATCCTTTCGAACGGCTGCGAGCCCAATAGTTGCCGAATGTCGTCCCGGGAAAGAACACGGCTGAACAACCGTCGAAATAACAACAACAGACGAGAGTACCCTTGATACGCGTGATCTAGCCGGCAGGACCAATCGGAGGCCGCATCAAGCGGCGTGACAGATCCTTGCGGCGGCTGCCTCTTGCACTAAGTGACGAGCCCTGCTCGTCATTTTGCAACCCGACGGCAAGTTAGCGAGACGTCCGAGCAAGCGAGCAACCGAGCGAGCGAGCAACCGAGCGAATGAGCAAACTGCAGTGTCCGTAGGACGAAATCCCGAGGAGGAGAGGCTAGCTGCTGATGGCGAGTGGGTGAGCGAGAACTTTGTACAGCCGCGGGTAAAGGAAGTAGAGTTCCGAGAGAATTCTGAGTTAGTTGCTGTCGCTTCCCTACGGCACGGGCGATCAGAGTACCGGGAAGTTGAACTCGTTGGAGATCCGTGGCGACCGGACGGTAGGGTCGCCCGCACTTGCGAGATTTAGGGGCCGCGTTGCTGGGCGACAAGGGCCGTGTTCAAGAGCGTCTCGAGCATAAGGATCCCGGAGACTCGGGCCGGAAACTCGGTCGCTTTTTCCATTCACCGATCGCACAGTCGGCGTAGGATAGAAGTCCGGAATGCAGGTATCGGAGCTTACGCGGACTGAATAAGTAGAGAAGTTACGTAGAGACTGCTTCCGGCGAGCGAGTACGTCGGGAAAATACCGGATCGGCTGGAAGCAGAAACTACTGTCGGGAAAGACCCGGTTGGCGTCCAACAGAAAACCTGGCGAGATTCGCATAACGACGCCGGGCAAGAAAGCTGCCGGTAAAGCGACGCGCGTTATTATAGCTGCCGTCAAACAATTCAGATCCACCGCCTAAAACTATATTTCGCGGAACAGCGCAAGCGAGAGATCGCTCTCTTTTGATAGCGTTACGGAATCTCCCGAGATAGTGAATTTAGTTGTGTGTCCTTGTAGGACACAGGCTAACTCCCGCGTCATTTCAATATCACACCGTATAGTCGATATTCAGTAGGATTAAGTAATGAACTGCCTTAAAGTCCACTCGAATTAAAGTGATGTTACTTACTGTTAATCGGTTTCTAAATTATTACCTCTTCCGGCTCCTCTCCGACGTATCAGAGGAATCGAGGAAGAACATGTACGAAGCACGACGCTCTACCACGAGGAATAGCGAGAGATTCGACTCGTTTTTAGTGAAATAAATCTGAGCTAGCTGAGATAGGTCCGTTGCCGCACAAATGCGGGAGCGGAAGAGTCCCACAACCGGCGCGGACGCGAATTGCGGTGACAAAGTAATCGCGAACGCGAAACGCCAATCTACTTTCCCGGCATGGCGCTCGACCAACTGTATGCCAACACTCTGACTTAGAGCACAGCGAAATAAATGGAGTCCAACCAACTCACTCACTCGTTCACTCGCTCACTCACTCATTCATCCACTCATTCATGCACTCCTAGGCAGAACGCCTAGCAACCCGGCGAGCAATTGCGGGACCACCGGCACCGTAGCGAACAAACGAGTCGCGATCGAACTCTCTCCCAGTACCGCAGAACGGTTAACCATACGCACCGGATCCGATCGCGGTTACAATATTAATCCTTGGCACAGGTTCATTAATGCACAACAGATTTATGTCCTCTCTCGATTTACTTAGTAATTGCACCACTAATACTATACGTCTATTTATTTCATAGGCCTTATTAAATGTCTGACATGATTCAATGGTTCTCACGCCATAATTGCACGTAACGACAATTTTAAAGCCAAATCCGCAGTTAGCTGTTTCATCAAACTGCACATCTTTTTTACATCGACGGCAGATTATTATTTGTGATTGTGCTGTGAAAACGGGAATAAAATTTATAAAACGATATCGATGAATACTGTCGGTAACAAACTCTGCTTTGCTCGACTATAACTTTTGTGCTGACGTACTCGCGATTTCGGTTTGAGTCTCTATTGTATGTTTATGCCCTTAAAATTTTCTTTTTCGAGAACGATTTGCACATGCTTGAGCCTTTTTTGAGCCTTTAGTTTTTCTTCAACCTTTCTAAGTCCATCCTGTAATGATACGTCCGTACAAACTGAACGAATTCGAACGACTGAAGACAAACAAAACAGCTTCTACATCTCGTGTCTGTACAGGACTGGTGCGTATTAGGACCGAGGTGTGTTTGGACCGGGGCGTGATAGAACTGGTTTAAATACATAGCGAACACCTAAACCTTTTAAGTATGCCGAAGAATCGTATAATCTTTACTGCAGTTATTGTAGGCAAAAATTTCAAAAAGTGCGGTGAGCGCTATGATTTAGACCTGCGCGTTGTTTCTAATAATTGACTGTAATTTTTCGAATTTTTCGAATTTTTTGATACAGATAGGAGGAATAGATTCTTAAAAGTGCGTACTTTCAGTTAATGCAATAAAAAAATGCATTTTTGATCCTAAAAATCGAGTTGCTTCTTTAACCCCTTAGCTCACAATGTCGTGTCAGATACGTGGTAAGTCGACCGCGCCAAGTTTCAGAAATGTTGTAAAGCTGATCGGGCTACTGATCGGTCGTTGATCGCGACATTACATGTATCAATATGTTTTGAAAGATATAATGCGATCGAAAATCATTAAATTTTTGTAAATTTTATTAAGACGATGATATTCTTCAATATCTGTTTATTTATAAATTAAAATAAAAATATTATTAATTTATTATTCACTTTGAGACAATAAATCTTTCTTGTTCAATGATCAATTGATTGTAATTATTTATCAGACATCTTGCAAAGTAAAGTTAATTGTACCTTATACGTGTACAAGGTTTTTCAACAAGAGTGTTCGAAAATAAAGTTAAATAAAACACACAATTATCATTGGAATCAAATTAATTTTTTTTATTTGTAAAGTAGGAAGTAGTAAGTTTATGTGTGCACAAGGATATCGGACAAATGACCGCCTCGTAATTTTTTGCAGACCACGATTCTTTTGTCAAAATTTTTAATCACATGTTCACACATTGTGGGCAATATCTCACCGATGACACGACAAATTTCATCTGTCAATTCTGGAATCGTTATGGAATTATTCTTATAGACCTGCTCTTTAATGTAGCCCCAAAGAAAATA
>NW_014554413.1:2474-5758 GCF_001313825.1 Dinoponera quadriceps | reverse complement strand
TTTTTTTTATTTGTAAAGTAGGAAGTAGTAAGTTTATGTGTGCACAAGGATATCGGACAAATGACCGCCTCGTAATTTTTTGCAGACCACGATTCTTTTGTCAAAATTTTTAATCACATGTTCACACATTGTGGGCTCTATCTCGCCGATGACACGACAAATTTCATCTTTCAATTCTGGAATCGTTGTGGGATTATTCTTATAGACCTGCTCTTTAACGTAGCCCCAAAGAAAATAATCCAGGGGCGTCAAATCACATGATCTGGGTGGCCAATTGACATCACTGTTTCTGGAAATTATGCGCTGCGGAAAGGTCTGATTCAGTAAATCCAATGTTTCTCGGGCTGTATGGCACGTAGCTCCGTCCTGTTGAACTCTATATACTTCTAAAGACAAATCTTTTTGCAAAATACGCCATAATGATGTTTTAAATATACCCAATTGTTGAGAACGGCGTGGAATCGATGTGTTGAGGTCATCGGCAACACTCTCACTGACAGCATCAATATTCTCCTGTGATCTGGCTAGACGACAGCGTGTTGTTGTTTTTACGTCTTCTACTGATCCAGTGGACTCAAATTTGGCAATAATTTGACCAATATGTTGCTCAGATGGACGATGTTGTGGAGTGTAAAATTTATGCAATTTACGAAATACATTTTTAGTTGATCGTCCATTTTCATTATACAATTGAACAATCTGAATGCGTTGCTGTAATGTGTATCTTTCCATGGTTAAAAACTTACCACTTTCTACTTGTCAGCTGTCTAGTTTGTTTATCGCTGTCAATGAAATACATGTGAAAACTAACCTCACTTTTTCGAACACTCTTGTTGAAAAACCCTGTATTTACAAATCATAGGACGTCTGAAATTTGCACAACTTCGAATGCTTAGCCAAACCGTGAATGTCTCGACGAGTGACCGACCTTGCAGTCACTTATGGCCCGCGCCATCAGAACATATTAGGTGGTAAACTTAGTTCCTACGTTCTTTTGTTTAAAAAACTCATTTATTTCGACATCAAAAGCAAAAAATACATTAATCGAAATATTTTCCATCGCTAACTATAAATTTTTCCTATCTTTCGGGCAACGCGTAGATTCCGCGACGATAGAACGATTGGTCTTTTGATGCAATTCATTCGTCGATTTATTTTCGCACATCCTCGTAATTTCTGAAGTGTGTATCCACCAAGCCATGCTGCATCGACCGGAACAAGTAAGTCCGAAGGAACTAAGTCTGGTGAATACGCTGGGTGCATGAGAACTTCCCACTCGAGCTGCATCAGTGTTTCCTTGACGGCTTTGGCAACGTGTGGTCAAGCGTTGTCGTGCAAAAGCATGGCTTTACGTCGATTGCTGGCTACTGCTGGCCTTTTTTCCAACAATGCTTCATTCAGACGGTTTAATTGTGATTGATATCGATCTCCCGTGATACTTTCGTTCGGTCTTAATAGCTCATAATAAACGACGCCGTGCATATCCCATCAAACCCAAAACATTACTTTGTGGCCATGCATATTTCTCTTTAGTGTGGATGTCGATAGTTAGCAATGGTCTACCCATGATTTTCTTCGTTTAGGATTATCGAAGTATATCCATTTTTCATCGCCAGTCACTATGCGCCACAAAAAACTCTTTTTTTTCTGCCTGGCGAGCAGAGAAATAGAGATGTTTAAGCGATTCGCAATGGCATTTGCGGTTAATTCGTGTGGTACCCATTTTCCCTCCTTTTGAATTTTTTCCATTGCATGTAGACGTTTGGAAACACCCATCGGAGTAACATTTAATGCTGCAGACAATTCTTGGAGCGTTTGAGTAGAGTTTTTGTCCAATAATGCCTGCAAATCGGTGTCTTCAAACTTTTTCGCTTGGCCTGAGCGTTCTTTATTATTGACATCAAAATCACCAATCTTAAATCGCTAAAATCATATTTGGCATGTTTTTTCCGATGGAGCATAATTGCCATAAGCTTCGAAAAGCAATTTATGAGCTGCAGCTGCAGTTTTTTTCAAGTCAAAGTAATGAAGCACCACATGTCGAAAAAACAACTTATCGCGTTCCATATTTAATCAAAAGAAAAAATAGCACTGCTCGCTTAAATGAATCTCTTCGCACTGAATTTTATTGCCAAATGTCTAACCTCTAAAATGCAGCCAGTTTCAGATCTCAAAATAAATTATACTTACAACTAACGTCATCTAACTGTGAGGCGGAGGAACTAAATTTACCACCTAATAAATCATAAGGCAAGGGGTTAAGTGGCAAAATCGAGTGTAAAAGACTATTTACCAGCAGTAGAACTAAACAGGTAATTCTACTGCATGCCAAACGGGTAATTATATTGCGGCCACACACTACAAAAGCGACTCTGGAACTCGTTTCTTCTTTCGGCTATGAAATTCTCTCGCATGCTACTTATTCTCTAGAACTTGCACGTATGGATTATCACTTGTTTCAGTCTCATCATTATTGTAGGAAGCGGATATTTTAAGAACATATGATAGGGCGTAAGAAATACCGTGAGCAGTATCATAGCGTAGCGAAAAACTAAACATCCACAAGCGAATCTTTTTGTTATCGAGCGCTTGAATCGAGCCATAAACGAGAGACAGAACAGAGTCGGTTGACGACAGGCGAATCGAGCAGACGCATCTCTGTATTGAGAAATATATTCCTTTTACCATTTAATTCTTTTAAAATATCTAACCGCCCTTTCCTTATCCCACCTTTATTAACATCTTACAATATCACTTGGTAGACTCCTACTTTTAACCTGTCGAGGAAATCACAAGAATCACCTATTACTTCATTGAATCAAAACCACCATCCTTTTACCGAAGCGGGATTTGCCAGCTGTCCGAATGATGACAAAAGTGTATGGAAAATGATAGAAGCTATTTCGAAAATAAACGGATTATTCGCTTTTTGTGAATAAACATAGAAATCATACTAAAAGAATATCGAACTTATTTATACACTTATTAGGTAGTAAACTTAGTTCCTGCGGCTCACAGTTAGATGACGTTAGTTGTAGGTGTAATTTATTTTGACATCTGAAACTGGCTGCATTTTAGAGGTTAGACATTTGGCAATAAAATTCAGTGCGAAGAGATTCATTTAAGCGAACAGTGCTATTTCTTCTTTTGATTAAATATGGAACGCAATAAGTTGTTTTTTCGACATGTGGTGCTTCATTACTTTGACTTGAAAAAAACTGCAGCTGCAGCTCATAAATTGCTTTTCGAAGCTTATGGCAATTATGCTCCATCGGAAAAAACAT
>NW_014554413.1:1668-2335 GCF_001313825.1 Dinoponera quadriceps | reverse complement strand
ATTTGTCAATAAAATTCAGTGCGAAGAGATTCATTTAAGCGAGCAGTGCTATTTTTTCTTTTGATTAAATATGGAACGCGATAAGTTGTTTTTTCGACATGTGGTGCTTCATTACTTTGACTTGAAAAAAACTGCAGCTGCAGCTCATAAATTGCTTTTCGAAGCTTATGGCAATTATGCTCCATCGGAAAAAACATACCAAGTATGATTTCAGCGATTTAAGATTGGTGATTTTGATGTCAATAATAAAGAACGCTCAGGCCAAACGAAAAAGTTTGAAGACACCGATTTGCAGGCATTATTGGACGAAAANGTGATTTTGATGTCAATGATAAAGAACGCTCAGGCCAACCGAAAAAGTTTGAAGACACCGATTTGCAGGCATTATTGGACGAAAACTTTACTCAAACGCTTCAAGAATTGTCTGCAGCATTAAATGTTACTCCGATGGGTGTTTCCAAACGTCTACATACAATGGGAAAAATTCAAAAAGAGGAAAAATGGGTACCACACGAATTAACCGCAAATGTCATTGCGAATCGCTTAAATATCTCTATTTCTCTGCTCACCAGGCAGAAAAAGAAGAGTTTTTCGTGGCGCACAATGATTGGAGATGAAAAATGGATATACTTCGATAATCCTAAACGAAGAAAATCATGGGTAGACC
>NW_014554413.1:0-1557 GCF_001313825.1 Dinoponera quadriceps | reverse complement strand
TATTGAGACCGAACGAAAGTATCACGGGGGATCGATATCAATCACAATTAAACCGTCTGAATGAAGCATTGTTGGAAGAAAGGCCAGCAGTAGCCAGCAATCGATGTAAAGTCATGCTTTTGCTCGATAACGCTTGACCACACGTTGCCAAAGCCGACAAAGAAACACTGATGCAGCTTGAGTGGGAAGTTTTCCCGCACCCAGCGTATTCACCAGAGTTAGCTTCTTCGGACTATTACTTGTTCCGGTCGATGCAGCACGGCTTGGTGGATACACATTTCAGAAATTACGAGGATGTGCGAAAATGGATCGACGAATGGATTGCATCAAAAGACCAATCGTTCTCTCGTCGCGGAATCTACGCGTTGCCCGAAAGATGGGAAAAATGTATAGCTAGCGATGGAAAATACTTTGATTAATGTATTTTTTGATTTTGATGTCGAAATAAATGAGTTTTTTAAACAAAAGAACGGCAGGAACTAAGTTTACCACCTAATAATATATTTATCTATATATACACTTTTATATATACTGTTACGCTCGCGCGGGGAAATAAAACGAAACAACGTTAACAAGAAAACAACTTCAACTATATTTACTATTTACAAGGGAACACACGTAACTCGCAGACTTAAGCTCTCTCTTTCGTTAAAGACCGTCGCGCACGTCACGACGACTCAACGGCCCCAAAGAGAATCTCTCTAACCCGTTGTTTATTAGTCAACGCTGATCATCTCTTGTTTACGACTCGTTGTTAAGAGAATCTGCTGTATGTTCAAGGCGCTAAAGGCGCGGGCATCAAGACACGGGCGTAACACTGCCCCCCTCTTTAAAATTGTCGACCCGACAATTGAAATCCAGCCTCCAATATCCTCGACGCTTCCCGTACTATGAACACGAGCTCCAGCCCGTGCTAACGTACGGCGTCGACATAAGATCCATTTCTAAAACGCTTCCTGGGACCACGACGCTTCCTGTACTACTATGAACTCCTGTCCATGTTACCGTACTGCGACGTATAAGAATCCTTCATGCCTCAATTTCTTTCTCCATGCTCCTCCTTAATCAATGAGGGATAGTACCAGATGTTTGGACTCTCTTGTGCCCTTCTCTCTTGATCAGACTCTTTTGTGCCCTTTTCTCTTGATCGGACTCTCTTGTGCCCTTCTCTCTTGATCTTCGGACAAGGAGGGGGTATCATCCGTGAACCCAACGTTTTTTTGCGAATACATTCCAACTCCCTGCCTTGGCATTCGCCCAATGCCCCACGGGAAAACCACGGTCAAAAATTNAATAACTAAAATTAACAAACAAAACACCGCAGTAATTTCCTTAAGATTAAAATTTTTATAACTAAATCAAATACCAGATACAAGGCTCAGAAACTTTTCCATCAGATAACAAATCAATCTCTACTATAAAAAGAAGCTAATCTGTCTAAATGAACTACTTTATTTTTATGTTTCTTAGACCTCCGGATACAAAATACCACATCGCTAATCTTTTTTACAATCTCATATGTACCTTCCCAAAAGTTTTGTAACTTAGGAGCTTTGC
>NW_014554412.1:1263-2417 GCF_001313825.1 Dinoponera quadriceps | reverse complement strand
GTTGGAGACGCAAGATATCACCTTCGCTTTGACGACTACGATACAGCTATTTCTTTGCGGCTACATTCTCTTAAAAACAGAACACCCAAGATTATTTATACTCGAAACAACGAAAGCCCACGTACTTAAAGCAAAAAGCGACATACCTGTCGACAACTTCGACATCTTTACTTACGTCAACTCTAAATTCGTCTACGTGGAGAAACATGTCAGGACTCAGATGATCTCCCTCTACCATAACGTCATCCAACACCGATGCAGACTAGAAAAAGAGATAATTACCAACACGTTATCATTGGCAACGCTGTTGCCGGACGAATTCGCTTACCGACTAATGAAAGGACCCGGATAGCAGTCACCGCTGAAGAAGCCATTCACATCATCAAGTGCATCCCAGTGGAGACCATTGTGCGCAGAACTAGAGAATGTTACACAGAATTACCAATAACAGTACGAAATTCATCATTATTCCTCAAGCCCAAATCAAGAATACTTATTGAGTATAAAACACAAAAGGAATGCAGCAGAGAATTATCAACNAGACACTTGGGTAGAATTCTCACCCGAGGTACATGTTCGTCACCTTCAACCACAGACGCTCAAACCACTAACAACAATCACCTGGAGGTACTTAACACCCGGATCACTAGCCTCCAGCGGAATATATTCAAAACAAAACATCGAAAAGCTGCGAGACCACGTCATGTTCCCTGCCGAGAAGACCGCCTTACTAAATTCACTGGCCAGAGGAATCACCGGATATAAGACAGGAGGAAACATCGCCTCCATGTACGACCTATTGGACGAAAAATCTCTTAATAAAATTGCTGAAAACACCGCAAAGAAAGTATGGTCCGGATTCGTCACCTTCGGCTCAGCAACCGCAGAAGTTCTCGGAATATTCATCGTCATCCGCATAATCAAGCTGTTAGTAGACACCGCCATCCATGGATACGCGTGCTCTCGTTGCTGTTTTGTGTATATCCTCCAACACAACGTGTCAACAAATTTTTGTTGCTCAGCTCTTCGTATATAGGTGTGATGGTCTTCAGCACGTCGCTAGAGAAAGCCGGTTTTTTCGCGGAAGAACTTGTCGATTCCGTTTCATTCTTCATCGTATGGCGATTTGGTGACG
Source organism: Dinoponera quadriceps (assembly GCF_001313825.1). Lineage (NCBI taxonomy): Eukaryota > Metazoa > Arthropoda > Insecta > Hymenoptera > Formicidae > Dinoponera > Dinoponera quadriceps. The sequence goes on along the minus strand of NW_014554412.1, from coordinate 1,282 downwards.
GCGGTCTTTTCCTACGTCG
>NW_014554412.1:0-1126 GCF_001313825.1 Dinoponera quadriceps | reverse complement strand
GTTCGACACAATGGCCCTTAAAATTACGCACTACCGGCGTCCTTACTGTTGAAATCGCTTCTAACTGACTACAAAATATACCTAGTGACATCTGGTGATCGACTTGGAATATTAGAAATGTTAGAAATTGAATTGCAAGTCACTACGCTGTACCCGCCGAACAGATAGGAATTTGCCGCATGTACGCGTTTCGGGGCGCTTTGGTAAAAGGTCGAAATTTCAATGAAGAAAAATTTAGCCGGCTATAACCTATAAGGTACACCTAATGTACCTTATTTTAGAGGGTTCAAAGTATTTTTTAAGCCAATAAACAAAAAATTGATTTTTTGAAAATTTTACAGTAGACTTCCCCCATAACCTCACGTACAACGCGGCACGCGCTTATACATACAATATGACAGGCGACGCGCCTGAATGATGCACACAACGGAGTTCCGTCACACGTACGCACACACATACGCACAGCCGGTATACGTGAGCGCTCGGACAGCTGCACCGCAAGCGCGACGCAGCCCGACGATATCTTCTCTCTCTTTCTACACCGCAGCGCCCGTATCCATTAAACACCTCTTTTACTCATCTTCCTGAATCCCCACTGAATTAAGACGAGACACTTAACACTAACCGAACCAGAAACCGGTCTATTGGAAAATAGACAAACGCGAGGACCATACGTATAATATATATAAATAATTGTAATAATCAATTGAAAAATGCAAATTCATAATAACTATAAAATTATTATCACAACCATTTCAATTCAATATTCTGCTTTATTTATTCAAAACCAACGTACACAGTTATAAATTATTAATTGTTACGTGCTAACTTAAACTGTCAATAATAAAAGTAAATGCGTTACATTTCAAAAGAATTATATTAAATTCATAACGACCCGCGACAGATACTATACTGCGTGCACACATTATACATTTCATACTCTGTATTGTATAAAATTCTTAATTGCTAACAACCATAGAAACACTTGTTATAAATTATTAAATTCACAAACGCCGACAGACGACACCCATTTAAACCTTCACTTCAATCTTTCTATTATAAAGTTCTCACCCTCGGTGACGCATCTTCGCGCGCTTACTTGTACACACAGACACGCTGTAGGAAG
>NW_014554411.1:60757-69448 GCF_001313825.1 Dinoponera quadriceps | reverse complement strand
AGAACTTTGTTTGCCTAATCACTGTCTGACTTTTACTCACAAACTCCGCGTGCACTTTTGCACTCACCCAATACAATCGAATGCTCCCCTTCAATATACTCCCCTCCCCTCGCCACACACCGTTCCATTCGTTTTTTCCATTGGTCAAAGCAATGCTGGAAGTCTTCTTTTGTAAGTGTATTTAGGAGCTCCGCCGATTTTCGCTTCACCTCTTCCATCGACTCGAACTGGGTTTCTTTTAAGACAGACTTGATCTTTGGAAACAGGAAAAAGTCACAGGGTGCTAAATCAGGCGAGTAAGGCGCGTGTTTGAGCACTAGAGTGCCTCTAGCGGCTAAATAATGCTTCACAGACAGCGCGTTATGGACAGGTGCATTGTCCTGGTGCAAGATCCACGACTTGTTTTTTCACAACTCCAGCCGTTTCTTACGAACACGCTCTCGCATTGTTGCCAAAACTTTCAAATAGTAAGTTTGGTTTACAATTTTACCCTCTGGAACCCATTCAGTCATCACGATGCCGTTAATGTCGAAAAAAACGATTAGCATGGCTTTAAATTTTGATTTCGATTTCATCCTTGCTTTTTTCTTGCTTTATACCATTCGAAAACACGCGCACGAGATAGAGAATTCTTACCATAGGTCTCTTTCAAGTTATAGCACTCAGTCGGAGTTTTTTTTAATTTAACGAGAAATTTCACATTGATCCGTTGCTCGTGTTTTTCGTCACACATTGTTATCGACACGAGAAAAAAACACGTTCGTTTCTAACCTCTATAGAAAAAATACTACTACAGCGACAAAAACGAGGTTTCGTACTAGAATAGTAGACACTTCCACCTATCCAACGCTGCATTCGTTCCCCCCCTTCCTCTCTAGGACGACTTCTGCGCGCGCAGTCTCGTTATTTAATAAGCAGACCTCGTATATCGTAGTAGGTCCATTATGTCCTTAAATTTTGCTGTTGTAATTTGTCTGATATTTTTATAAAATGGTATCAATACAATGTTTTCGAACTTTCTTGGTCTACCCCGACGTAGCAATAAATCCAGGACTTCAAAATTTTCATTCTCATTCATTGATGTCTTATAGAAAATTTTATACTGTTCATTTTATACTGTTCATTTCTAACAAAACGCATCCAACATATTTTTAACCAGTTTATTGATTCTCCGTTAGAATTCTTTACCCTTTTAAAAATTGCGTCTTCTAATAATTTTGTTGATACAAAATCTTCTTGTTTCATTTCATTTACAATAAAGTTATTACCTTTCCGGCACTTTTTGATAATATTATAATAATTTTGGGGGACAAACAGTAAATTATTTTTTTTTAATGACATTTCTACCACGCCAAAATCTCTATCATTTGGTAAAAACGGATATCCTGATATTTCTACCACGCCAAAATCTCTATCATTTGGTAAAAACGGATATCCTGATATTAAGAATTTGTGATCTATGATTTCCACATTATTTTCAACAGTTTGGACAATTTTTAGACACACATTAAAGCTATTTTAATGTTTCTATTTTGTCCTGCACACATGTCACTGTAAGCTATAATGTGTCTTTCACTTCTTACATTTTTAACATGTTTTAGGATGCATGAAGCTATTTCTTGAGCACCTCTCGATGCAATAGTTTCATCCCAAACGTAGATATGAACATTATCGTTATGAAAATTATGNTTTAGAACGTACATATTGCGTTTATAATATGCTACTGAAGTAGTCAACTTTGGATAAGGTAATGCTTTTTGCAAGTCGAACGAAAAAGCGAAATAATAATCTGAAATACGTGATACTTGTTCCTGATCTTGTTTTAGTGATTTCCTAGCTGATTCTGCTAGTCTTAAATGGACATCATGTTCTTCTGTAAGTTTATTCTTTTCTTCATCATCATTCGATGCTTTAATTTTGATGTTTAATAAGTCGCATTTTTGACATGTATCTTTGCGCGGTTGGTGGAAATGTAAATCAAAATCTTTTTTAAATATTTTTCTGTAAGTTCACACATTAACGGCTTTTATTTTATTTCCTAAGAGTTAGATCAGGATATAGATATCTTCTATTAGGATTATGAGATCTGGTATAATGGGATTCAAATTTAGGAAAACTTTTAATATGGTTTTGAACGTGCTTTTTCTCTTCCTCAGAAATTTTTCTTGATGATCCAACCATACGCCCATGTAAATTATTTCCTACATTTGTAGAGTTTAATACATGTTTTAATCGTCCTTCATTTACTTTAAAGGTATCCAAAAAGAATTTTTTACAGACGGGAACTTTTCCGTTTTTAGAATTTAACAAATACCTAAAACTCCAATTTCTTGGCGAACCTTTTCCTTTTTTTTGACGTCTTCGTTTCACAGTTTTGCGCTCGATAGCTTCGTAAAGCAATACATTTTGTTTATTAAAATCTCCCAAATACCAAAACTTCTCAAAAATATTCTTTCTTTCTTCTTCTTCGTAATTTTTTATGCAAGCTTTTCGACAACAGCAAACTTTGTTTTGGAAAACTTTTAAAGGTACAATATTTCCGTTTTGAGTACAATATATTTTTCCTGAATTCCGTTTAATCTTTCGCATTTTTTGGATGTATGTTTCATCAATCTTTTCTCCATTGTTATTTGTATCTTCATCCCCTGACGACGAATATTGTTCTATAATTCTCTTTTTTTTTCGATTTTCCTTGAAATCATTAGTTACTAATTGTTCTTCACTATCTGAACTAAATGGTCTTGTCGTTTTGTTCTTCCTCATGGGTGAAATAATTTCTAAAATTTAATATTAAATTTTAAGTTTTATATTTAACTGTAAGTATGTATATTGCGTAAATTTTTTTTAACTGCATTAATTAAACGTACTGATTATTCAATTAAAGCAATTGTCCAAAAAGTGAGGTTAACTTGTTAAATACTAATTAATTAAAATTACCTTCATCACTGCTGTCGGACATTATCAATAATAAATATCTCAATTTAAATATAAATGGACTTAGGCCACTTTCAAAATAAACGGCTCAATTATTGAACTAACTCTGAAAAATTATGTGTCCAAAATTATCGTATTTACTCGGAATATAAGTAACCTCAAATGCTTTATTGATAGATAACTTGAAGTTGTACATGTAACCACGGGCAACCGGAAATAATTGAAAAAAATGGACTTAGGCCACTTTCAAAATAAACGGCTCAAATACAAAATGTCCGATTTCGAATCAAAAGTTTGGTTCATTATATCTCAAACAAGAAGCAGTACAATTAACCCTTTCGGTACATTTGACGAGTGAGACTCGTCATCTGCTTACTTGGGCATAAAATGTATTACTTTCACATATTAATCCATATAGCGACAAATTAAATCCGTCCCATGGGCATAAAAATCTTAAAATAATTCAGTCAAAGGGTTAATCAAAGTATGTGCTTAAACTACCGACACAGTTTTGCTATTTTAATCTCGTTTATGCCGGCAGCGAAGAAAATTGGACAGCAAGTAGTAATGAAATTACGAAAGGCGTTTTCTGTAGCTTGTTGAGAATTGAATATTTTTCCTTACAAAAAGTGGTCCAATGCCTGAAAAAAGTGGTAACAAAGTCTGATGAATACGATGGGTGAAAAAAATTTTCCAGGTCCAGCTTCTATAATTTAAGCAATATTGTTTGTGCGACATGTGATTAAGCGTTGTCTTACAAGAGGATTGGCCTATTTCTATTGACCAATTTCGGTTGTTTAATCGCAAGCTCTATTATCATTTTATTCAAATGGATGCAGTAGACATCCACTGTAATTGATTAAACAGTTTTCAAGACCCTACAATGTACGAGAATAAATCAATTACTCGTGTTTGAAGACAGGCTGATGCAATACCATCGTGTACTACCATCTTTCAAACGACGCCATACAAAATTTCAGAGCGATTCATGCAATAGTTTTAATTTGAGCAATTCTTAGTGACCGTGTTTGATGTTTCTCCATACAATAGAAAAAAGGAATATCGATCCATTACTCGCTTTTTATTTTTGAATGGAAAAACGTGCGAAAAAATAAAAACAAAGTTGGATACCGTATATGAGAACTCTTCACCATTTATGACAACCGTCAGATATTGGTTCAACGAATTCAAACGTGATCGTTCATCTATTTTTATGAGGAGCGCCCCAACTGCTCGGCAGACGTAGTTACTGAAGAAATCGTTGAAAAAGTCCAGGACATGATTCTCGCTGATCGCCGAACGAAAGTGCATGAAGTTGCCGTAGGCACGTACAGAACGGCATTCAATATTTTGCATGATAACTTGGAAATGAAAAGTTGTCGGCCCGATGGGTACCGTGATTGCTCACGGTGGACAACAAGCGGATGTGGCTATCAAATTCGAAGCAGTATTTTTGCGTCAAATCGTAACCGTTGATGAAACATGGATCCATCACTACATACCGGAGGCCAAGGAACAGTCAAAACAGTGGACTTCACCCAGCGAACGTATTCCAAAGAAGGCCAAGGCGGTCCCATCGGCCGGAAAGGAAAGGCCATTGTGTTTTGTGATGTGCAAGGCGTGATATTCATCGACTATTTGGAGAAGGAGAAAACTATCAAGGGGCAGCACTATGCTAATTTATTGGACAGATTCGATGTTGATTTGAAGAAAAAACGGCCTCATTTGGCGAAAAAAAATTATTGTTTCACCACGACAAAGCACTGGTTCACTCCTCCGCAGTCACCACGGCCAAATTGGTCGAGTTGCGCTACGAATTCCTGTCGTATCCACCGTACTCTCTGGATTTGGCCTCCTGCTACTTCCTCCTGTTTTCAAACTTGAAAAAATGGCTCGATAGAAAGAGATTCACCTCGAATGAGGAGGTGATCGCCGTAACAGAAGCCTATTTTACAGAATTCGACAAGTCGTATTTTTTAGAGGAGTTAAAAATGGCAGGGGCGTTGGGAAAAGTGTATCCTAAAAGGTGATTACTTTGAGAAATGAAAAAAATTTTTTTAAACTTAGGTTCTCATTACTTACATGGGTACTTATTGATTTGCCCTTATATAGTAACAGTTCTGGACCACAAAACAGAAAACATTAGCTTTTTTAATAAATATTCGATTTCGAACTGTGTTTCAGCATTTCATCTTTATCTAATTATCCTGCCGAACACTTGCAATTGTTGAAAAGAACCCATTTTTCATCACACGTAACAATACAACGTAGAATGGTTCATCTTTATGCCGTGACAGCAAAGAAAGGGAAGCTTCTATACGATTTCTCTTTTAACGCTTGTTTAAAGCGGAATTCACCTATCCAGCTTCTTTACCTTGCTGATTTGTTTCAAATGATTCATTATTGTTGGAATAATAGTTTTAAACCTTGCTGCTAATTCACGCATAGTTTGATATATATCCGCTTCCACTACAGCTTTCATCTCATCATTATTTACCTTGGTCTCAGGCCACTTACATGACTCATTTTCAAGATTAAATTCGCCAGGACGGAACTTCTGAAACCACCGATATACTGTGTGTTCAGTAGTCACAGCCTCGCAAAACACGTTGTTGATATTTTGAGCTGTCTACGCTGCATCGGTTCTACGCTGCATCGGTTCCACGCTGGAACTCACATGCGAAAATAACACGAATTTTTTACTTATTCATGGGTCTACAAAAATGAACCCGAAAAAGATAATTCGAAAGATAATCACAAACCAAAACGTATATTTTCAATAATGATAATGTACTTTCACAATAAAGAAACCAAAAATTGCCAAAGTGAATTATCAGAGACATCAAGTATGTTGCGGATCGAGCGAAGCTCGACCGCCGGGTTGCAGCGCGACAGGCAAGATAGTCTCGCGCGCGCTGGACCTTCGCCGCCGTAGCTAGCGGAGCACGCCGCGAGGCGGCGCGCCGCCCGGGTAATCAGCCCGCGAACGAGATAAGAATCCGCTGGTGGCTATATAAGAGCGCTCTTACGGAGCGCTCGGAGAGACTGTTCTCGTCTGTCATAGCACTTAGGTCGACAGAACAGTGAGCTTACGTGTAGCGAGTCTTTCCGAGTGTGTGTCTTTCGGATCCTTGTTGGTGACAACCCTTCCTGGGTACCTGCGTTCGATGCGGATCACCGTTCGCTACAACTCAATGTTTTCGCGAAGCTTGGTAACTCGTCTCTGGGCACGGGTAATCAGAGGTCTCCAATATCTACCTCTACAGGGTTGAGGAGATTTCCGAAGCGCTCGGTCGCCGATGGCGGGGAAAACCCTTCGCGGAGCACAGGAGTCGTTCTCGGAGCAGTCCGACTTGCATTGTGGGTCGTTGAAGACCCAGAGCAGTCGCATCAGCGACAACCGACTTCCATCGTCGGCATCGTGAGTCACTGAGAACCACCCAGTCCGTCACAAGAGCAACAACAGCGCGTGCACCGTCAGCAACGTGGGTCGCTGACGGACGGCTCGCGTTGTACCCATAAGGACACATACGTCGATGGCAAAGCGGATCGTACGAGACCCTGTACGCCTTTGCCTCAGACATGTCACATCGCCGGCCAGGTGGGTCGCTAGCGGTACCCCCCTCGGTCCGACGAGAGGGACTCAGCGTTCGGGGCAGGAAAAGCCTCTCCCCGCAGCACCGTGCCGTGCGTCAGAGGGTCCGGAAGGGCCCTCAAGTGACAACAGGTCATCAGGAGCGTAGCTCCACTCCGTCCGGAAGGGCGGGGGAACCCCGGCATCACGCCACCTTCCAAAGGGCATTTCGCGCCCTTCGCGCATCGGCGAACCACTTCGTATCGCGCATCGAGCCTCGTACCGCGGACGTCGCGACCGTGGGCGAAGGGAACGAGCGAGCCCTTTATCGCGCCATTCTGCGTTTAATATGCTCGTGTTTTCGCATCACCCACGAGGAACGATGTCGACCCGGACTGGTCTCCTACGTGGACTCTCAGAAGGGAGATGTTGGTTCTCAGCATCTCCCACGTGCCAACCCCACTTCCTCGTGATGTGAGTCGGAAACGCCGGAGGAGGTCGCAACAATCACTCCTCTTGGCGGCTGACGGAGCTCTGACTTGGACTTACGCTACCTTCCTCCCGAGTGATGAGGGAGAGGCTCAGCGGGTTCCTCGTGGGACAAACTGCCGGCGGCTTGGTGCCGAGGCGCAGAAGGCACGCCAGCGGTTAGAGCGGTATGAAATCCGCTAAGACAGCAAGCTGGTGTGCTGGAGCCTTGGGGTTGCTGGCGGATTGTCCCATTTCATTCCCCTTCCCTTTGATCTCTTCCTTTATTAACATTACATTACCGCGAACAGAATATCTATTCTCACGCGGTATTCTCCAACCTTTACACCTTCCATCCTTCCTGTGAATCTCACTGCATAACCGCAAACAAATAATCTGTTCCCACGCGGTAAAAAACCAAATCTCCCCATTTCTTCCATCCCCACAAGCATTACCGCGAACAGGAAATCTGTTCTCACGTGGTACCCACAAAATTACCCCTCCCATCCTTTCTGAGAGGCCCACTGTATTACCGCGAACGCATAAGTAGTTCTTAAGCGGTACAACATTAAAGACACCTCTTCCTGCCCATCGAGAAAATCACCGCGCTATCGCGGACAGTTGAACTGTTCCTTATGCGGTAAAACCCTAGTATTCCCCTTCCTGCCGCGGCCTGTCTCCCAACCGCCCTCTTCCTCGCAAACCTGGCACTGCGGGGAAGCCGGGCAGAGGCTGCGTTATACAGACCTATTGGGCCCTGCGTTTCTGTGGCTCTGCCCCAGAACGACGGAACCGGAGGTATTAATATATTTTTCTTTTTCAGGTTCCCTAGTTCGTTGCGGTAGCGGAACGGGTGACGATGAAACAGTGAGGCGCCGAAGGATGGCCAGCGTCTCGAGCGGTATAAAACCCGCAGTGACAGTCGCTGAGTTCTCTAGAGCTGAGGTGGCGCAACCCGACCGCATCACACACATCCCCATTCCTCTCCACATTTCCTCTCCGCAAACCACTCCCACATCCCACCCGAGCACTACCGCGAACACATAATTGGTTCAAATGCGGTAAAAGCCTTACTCACCCAAAAACTTCAACCACCCAAACCTCATCCCCGGGACAGCTCATTTCCGCCCTCCTCCTAAATTAAAACTACCGGGCCCTGCGTCTCTGTGGCATTATCCGCAGCGACGACGGAACCGGAGTTCTCCCTTTTATTTCCAGCGTGGGCTGGCCTGCCTTTACAGTCCTAATACAAAGGTGGAAGTATCGTGCCGAGGGTATGAATGGCTGCGAGGACGGAAAAGATGCGCAGTCGCTAACGATACAACCCCGGGGTACCTGCCGACCCCCCGGGTTCTCTAGGCTTGACAACGTAAGGCGGCTCTGCGTTGCTCGACCTCCATTCCAACTCCCAAATTAAAAATATTATGGGTAAATTTTTCAATTATATGCCGAGAAGGAGTGTCCGTCTGGCTGAACGCTTCCGACCAGACAGGACCGCAACTTTAGAAGCGGTGGGATCCTCTGATGCTCTGTCGCGTGCACGCTCGGTCGCGCGCTTGGTTGAGGCCCCCGGTTCCAGAAGGGCGCCTCGACCAACCGTGCCCGCGCACATCCGCGACTCAGAGCAATTCGGTGCACGGTCCCAGGTTCTCAGCCTTCGTGCTGTCAGTGTTAGCTTAGAGAGATGTGATAGGCTGCTCACACCGGCAATCCTC
>NW_014554411.1:0-60682 GCF_001313825.1 Dinoponera quadriceps | reverse complement strand
CCAACCGTGCCCGAGCACATCCGCGGCTCAGAGCAATTCGGTGCACGGTCCCAGGTTCTCAGCCTTCGTGCTGTCAGTGTTAGCTTAGAGAGATGTGATAGGCTGCTCACACCGGCAATCCTCGACCGGGTGAAGCAAATCAGGATAGGCTCTGGCAATAGCTCCGTGATAAATGTAGAAGCCGCGATCGCGACCTTGTCTCAAACCCTAGTAGAGATAATCGATTCTTCCGTGCCTCTGGTGCCGGCCAGAAGCACTTCACTGCCCGCGTTACTTAGATCCACGGGAATTAGGGTGCTGCAGCTGAACATGAGGCGTTCGGCTGTGGTGACAGGGGAGGTCCGTCAACTCATTGTCCAAAAGCAACTGGACATCCTGCTCTTGCAAAAGTTGCACGTCCGGAAGCAGGGCAGTGGGTACGCTTTCGTCGGGCAAGGGACTGGAATGAGGGTGGCTGCCGTGTGCGCGCAACGTCCTTGGGCCGCAGTAGTCGCTTGTAACTCCGAATTCCAAATAATGTTTGTCTCGCGGCTCAGCACGACGCACTGCGCATGTGCAGAAGTGCGAGCACCCGGCTTATCCTTCTACGTCGCATCGTGCCGTTTTCAATACAGTGACGAGATAGAGGAGCACCTCAGGTACCTCGAAATGGTGCTTCGTTCGCTGAGGGGACAGAAGGTGTTAGTGGTAATGGATGCCAACATGCGATCCACTCTCTGGGGTGATCTTAAATTGGACGATAGGGGAGCGATGCTCCAGCACATTATCCGGAGCCGCGGATACAAAGTCTATAATGTTGTCGCCCATCTATTGGACGTCATGGGGATCGTCGCACATCGACGTGACCCTGTCGTCCCCATCCATGAGCCAGTTCGTCGGCGAGTGGAAAGTACGTTGCGACTGGACAACCAGTGACCACAACTCCCTGGATATTAGGCTGAGGGTGCCAAAAGTCAGAAGCAGGGAGCAGCGATCTACGAAAGTTCGGTTCAACACGAATCGGGCCGACTGGGAGAAGTTCGCTGAGAACCTGGTCGATCTGTCCGTATCGAGACTTGAGGTCCTCGGTTTGACGTCTGCGGAGGATGTGGTGAAGTTCGCGGATGCTCTTGCGGGCTCCCTTATGAACGCATGTGAGAAGACAGTGCCAAGGAAAAGGCAATATAGAAAGTCCAACCCGTGGTGGACGAAAAATATGACGATAAAAAGAGAAAATCGTCTATAAGGACAGACGGGCATACCAGCAGGAAAGTGTTGAGCCGACTCGCTCCGCCAAACTGCGTGTCTACCGCTCTTCGTTGTGAAAGTACACCAGGGAGGTGAGGAAGGCGAAACTCGAGAGCTGGCGGAAATTTGTCACGGAGCAAGGTAACTCGAAACCCTGGTGATTTGTTTATAAGCATCAGGCTGATAAGCTCCGGGTTGACAAAGTGCTGAACACTCTCCGTGGCGGAAACTCCTCGAACGTCACCCTAGAGGAGACCGCTGCTCGCCTGCTCGACGTGCACGTGCCGGATGACCGGGAGAACGAGGACACGCTGCAGCAGCGCGCAGTCAGAGATAGCGCACACCATGTGCCTGACACTGCCGATGACCCTCTCTTTACGGGTGCAGAAATCGCAGCAGCAGTCAGATCTCTGACAAACAACAAGGCGCCAGGCCTGGATCTCATCGAAGCCTCGGTACTGAAGGCCGCCTACAAGGCAATCCCCGGTCAGTTCATTAGGTTTTTCAATGGGTGCATTCAGTGGGGCGTCTTCCCCTCGATCTGGAAGGAGGGCTCGCTCAGAGTCTTCGTGAAGGGCAAGGACGTGGAGGACCCCAAATCCTACAGGCCGATCTGTCTCCTCTCCGTAATAGGGAAACTCTTCGAGAAGCTTCTTCTGAAGCGACTCAGCCAGACGTCACTCTCGCCGAGGAAGATCTCCGATCGGCAATTCGGCTTCATATCCAGAAAGTCGACGGAGGACACTGTTGTGGAGCTGCGACGGATGGTCTCTGCCTCTGAACAGAGATACGTCATTGCGCTGCTCTTCGATATCTCGGGCGCGTTTGACAACGTCTGGTGGCCCCTCGTATTATCAGGATTCAGATATTGGAACTGCCCTCTTAACATTTTCAAAGTGTTAATTGTCTACTTCCGTGATAGGAAAGTCTCTCTCTCCTTCGGAGATATAACGGTCTCGAAGAAGGCCACCAGAGGTTGCCCGCAGGGCTTGGTGTTAAGTCCAACTTGTTGGAACGTCATATTTGACGGACTTCTTAGGGCTCTGGAAGCTAGAGTAGGGGATAAATTCTTAGCATACGCGGATGATCTTCTCGTATTAGTCAGCGGTGATTCCCGCAAAGAAATAGAAATAAAAGCACAGGAAGTAGTCGACGAAATAGGGAAATAGTGTAACTTTGCTAAATTAGAGCTTTCGTCGCGAAAGACTGAGGCAATTTTCCTCAAGAGTGACCTTGTCAAAAGGGCCCCAATAGGCAGACGGGGAGGAGCGCGTCCCCATCGAAAACGAAAAGCGGTCAGGGCCAAAAAGGCTGACTTCGCGAGTAGGCCACCGACCATCCGATTCGAAGTTAGAAAAGAGAGGATGGCCAAAGAGATAGGATTGTTCTCTACGCAGGGAACCAAAAGGAGGCGCTAGACCTCGTGAGGGTTGCGGCAACGGAGATGTGGCAGAACAGGTGGTCTTCTTCTGTCAAAGATCACATCACACGTGCCTTCTTCGGCGATGTTGAGGCTAGGGTTGGTGCGTCCTGGTTCAAACCCGACCACTACGTAACGCAAATGATCACCGGACATGGCAACTTCCAGAGGCGCCTCGCGGATCTGGGACTTGTAGATGGTGGGATCTGTGCTTGCGGGGACGGCGAGGACACTGCGGCGCATCACCTCCTACATTGCCAGCTCTTCGAACCGCAGAGAGAGGCTCTGTGGGAATTCGTTCCGGTCGGGGCCTTGGAATAGCCGGCGGCAGCACCCTTCTTGATGTCGTCTCCAGAGGCTTTCTCGGTCTTAGCCGACTTCTGCAAGGAGACCCTTTGGATAAAAAGAGGTTGTTGGTAGAATTTTGGAACAACTAGGCCGAGGGTTGTCGGAGACCTCGGTTATGAGGGTGTGGCCTCGTAAGCTTCGCAAGATCACCACACGCCCGGGTTGTTTAGGCGTTCTTAGCTGGGTTCCTAAGTAGGGTTTAGCTTTCAAACTAGGCAGGATCCCACCCGTTATCCAATGTCTGGCGAGTAGTATCTTGTATCCTTGCATCCAGTCATATCCCATTTCATTTAGAACACCTAATCCTATTACCTGTCCAAAGTATCAATAGAGTCAATAGGGTCAGAGCGCGTGTCCAGGATCGGGACACAAATGGGCAGGCTTCCCCGTGGTCCCCGTGGGCGTGGCACGTGCGCAAGCCGCGTGGGTTTACGCACATCCGCGCGCGGTTGGAGGGTTAGGAGGCGCGTACGGTCACGGCCGAACTGCCCATCCTGTGAAGTACGCCTGCAAGCGCTGCTGGATTTTTCTATCACCCGCTTACTTATCAGTCGTTGCCAAAGATGGAAAGTTAGAATAGATACTTGGTAGCGTATAGCCTAATGGCTGAGGTCGCATGTCGTGGCACGTTACGCGTGTCAGGACAAATACTAATCTGGTCTCCTACGTGGCTTACGGCGCGTGACTGTCCCGCGCGTCAACTCTCCATCGAATCTAGGCAATTGAATTGGCGCTCGCTCCTCCAACCTCTCTGAGTGTTCGAAACAGAGTTTCAAACTTAGAGAATAGGTATTTAAGAAAATCGAATGTCTCATATTTAATAATCCAATATCACATCAACCAGACATCATTTTTAACGTCTAACTGGAACTGATAAATATAGGACCAATTTAGGACACAATTATTGATAATATTTACTTATTATCAAATTTATGTATTATGAAATGTTATCAATGCTAACTAATATTTTATTATTTTATTTAAATAATTAAGTAAATCTGTTATTTAATTTTATTTATTACGTCAATGCATCTTCTCACTTCATATATATGATCCACTTCATTCCCCAGTGAGCTCCAACGATATCTTTATGGATTATATCGTCTAACTATATATATATTGTCTTAATTTTATTATGTGCTTGAATTAATTCTCGCTATTGACAAATAGAGGTCAGTAGTTGTGCTATTTCAACATGGCCGAAAGTGACTGTTGATATATATGAAAGAAATGTCAATAAGCTTTAATAATCACTGTGTAACATTAGTGCAAAAAACACATTTTTTTGCGTCTAAAATGTCGGGTTTCGTTACGGGTTATCAAAAAAGGGCATTTGTGGGAAGTATTACTCTTCTGCTTTCTTCTCAAGAAATCTGCTGCTGAAAATCTCATAGTTTGCTGGTGGAGGCTTATGAAGAGCATACTGTATCTGAAACAACTTGCAAAGATTGGTTTAGACGATTCAAAGACAACGACTTTGACGTGAATAACAAAGAGCGCCCTAGTCAGCCGAAAAAGTTTGAAAATGGAGAATTGGAAGTATTACTGAAAGAAGATTCGTGTGAGATGCTCAAAAAGTTGTCAGAAATATTAAATGTTGATGAATCAACCGTTAGCAAACGTTTAAAAGCAATGGGAATGGTCTAAAAGCTAGACAACTGGGTCCCAAATGAATTGAGAGAAAGAGGTACTACGAAACGTTTAACCAATTGTGAATTGCTGCTTCAAAGACAAAAACAGAAGTCGTTTTTACATCGAATTGTGACTGGCGATGAAAACTGGATTTGTTATGACAATTCTAAGCGCAAGAAATCATAGGTGCGTCCCGACGAACTATCAACATTACGCCAAAACAGGATATTCATGGAAAGTAGGTCATGTTGTGTATTTGGTGGAATCAAGTCGGTGTAGTGTATTATGAGCTGCTGCAGCCAAGTCAAACCATCAATGCTGAACGCTACAGACAACAATTACTCAATTTGAATCGAGCACTCAAAGAAAAGCGTCCGTAATACGAAAGACATGTCAAAATTATTCTTCTTTATTGCAATGCTAGACCACATGTTGCAAGACCAGTGAAGGAAATTTTGGAGGCACTTGGTTGGGATATCTTACCCTATCCGCTCTATTCACCAGACGTTGCTCCTTCAGATTTACTATTTGTTTCGGTCGATGCAGCCTGACCTTTCTCAGCAGCACTTCAGTTCGTTCGAAGATATAAAAAAATGGCTCGATGACTGTATCGTCTCGAAAAACGCTGAATTTTTTTTACCGCGGAATCCATGTGTTACTCGAAAAATAGGAAAAGGTTGTTGCTTCCGAAGGACAATACTTTAAACAAGATATTATGTGTCGTTCTTTTAAAATAAACATGAGTTTTTGTTGCAAAAAGCAAAGAGAATTAATTCAAACACCTATTATATTATATGATTATTATTATATCGTACTAATATTCCCTTATATCGTTTAACATCATTGAAAACATTGCCCACCCATCTCACTATCTCGCAGCATCAGAACACCGAGGCTATTCGACAACTCATCAAAAACGATCCGCACTTAACTGTTCTTGAAATCTCTCAGGAACTTCAGTTTGAGCTGCCTATCGGTCAAAAAGCGCAGCATTCCGATCAGAAGTGTGTTGTTTCTCCATGACAACGCCAGATCCCACACCGCAGCAGTAACACAACAAAAATTGACTGATACGTACTGGGCTGTCTTAGAGCATCCACCCTACAGCCCAAACCTGTCACCATGCGACTTCCATATGTTTGGGCCACTCAAGGAAGTCCTTGGTGGACAGCGCTTAACAACGAACGAGGAGGTGTAACAGTTTGTGTGCAATTGGCTTGATACACGTCCGCGAACTTTTTATGATACCGGGATTAAAAAATTACCAAACCGTTGGAGGAAGTGTATAGATAAGATGGGGGACTATGTAGAAAAATAAGGAAAATATAAATTAGAATTGATTTTGAAAAATATATGGTTTTTTTGCAAAAGGCTCGTTTATATTTGATCCACCCTCATATATTCTGAAAAATTTAGGTGATAAAAGTACAAAGAATTTATTTTATTAGTAAGACCTTTAATATGACGATTTCAACTGGTATAGAATATGATATACTATAAATGTCCATCATTAGTCAATGATGTCATAGATCAATAATAACTAAAAATATATGTTAATCGTGACATGACGTCTTCTGACGTCATTTTGCTACTTGGGGTATCTCACTAACACAGGAATGTCCATCAAAATTTTCCAATTTGTTATCTAACACGCGTTTCTTCAAAGACAATTGCATCTCTCTCTCTCTCTCTCTCTCTCTCTCTCTCTCTCTCTCTCTGTAAGTAGGTATATTCATTACAGACCTGATTTCAAGCTGGATCTAAGAAGGGTATGTCGCGCCGGCGTCGTGATATTCGTATAATCGACTCGGGGTAGATGTTGGTCGGAACCACTTCTCGGCATAATTCTTCCGCTTCCAGTGTGCTGGCCGTAACCGTAATGGGTCGATTGATTTTGGCCCGACAACCTGCCGCCGACTGATTGCATCCCGCCGCCAGTCGACATACGCCGGCCGCCGTTCGAGGGCATCACAGGCCCCGTGTAGAAGGGATGTACCTATATCCGCGAATAAAATGCTCTGAATAAAACTCGTATACATTTCTACCATGTGGGATTTTCCTCACGTTGTCAGTCACCGTCAAGCGCAAACATTCTCCTTTCTTGTATCTATGGCGACGTACAAATTTGCACTAATGCAGTCCTACATTTTCTAAACATATAGTCAGTTCTTTTTAACTGAAGTGACTGTACTAGTTCAAGAAATTTACGCATAATGAAGCGTGAGAATCTCGCACGTATGCTTTACCCGCTTTAATGTATGTAAATTTCTTGAATTAGTTCAACCAGTTCAGTTAAAAAGAACATATCAATAGTGACATCGATAATTTCCAATAAGGCGCATTATGCCCGCGTATTTATGCATTATGACAGCTACTTTGGAAAATCGTTGCCGATTCATTAAATAATCAATAGTCATGATACATGAATATTTCGGCATAATGCATATGATTGGAAATTTCGAATGATTATGCTTTGGGAATGAAACTGCATTAATTGAATCTTTTGTATTTGTTTGTATCTTGCATGATTTCCCGTAACGTTATTCTCGGTCACGGGAGCTCAGACGTTTCGAATACAAGAAGTTACGTCAACGGTAATTGCAACGATATGTAGCGACATCTCGTTGAGATGCGATCTTCTTATGATCGATCGATAGCATTGATTATTCCTTTTTTTCGCTAGCGACGGTTATGGTAAACTCCGGTATAAAATCGAAACGTCCTATAGGAGAACCTGGGGAAACTTGATTCTCCTTTGATTTTGTTGAATATCATAAAAAATTGAATGAAAATGAAAATGTTCTTATAGAAATATCACAAATATTTTAATAATGTATCTAACTACAATGATCAAGTTAAAAAATAATAATAATTCATAGAATAATTTATATTTTAGTAAAATAATCAAAATGTATAAGTATCTTTTATTCTGGAAGACTTGATTTGAGGGATAGCGTCAACCCTATGTTTTAATTAGTGTAATAAAAAAATGTTGAATAATCATAATCATAATCTATTAAATGCTTTTGTATAATTAAATAAATTTTAAATGTATAATTTAAAAAATAACATATTTTATATTATATATCTAAAAATAACATAAGTTATATTATGTCTTGGTTAACCTAACCTTCGATTATCTGATTGAATTTTATATTGTGAATTTTATATTGAGAAACATTTGCCCAATGAATGCCAATATAATCGTATAGGACTAATATTGGACCAATTTACCGCCAGTAAATTGTATTACTAGATAGCAAACCAGATAGATACCAAATATCCAAATGTATTCATTCTGACTTCATTTTGTATTCACAACAGTCATAATCTGAAGACAAGAGTAGGTACAGATGCGAGCTCATATGCTGTTCAGATGTCGTTCATGCTATGATGTCACAAAAATATCTTATCTAGTATTAATAATAATCACGTCATGAACGTGTACACATCATTTGTATACATTTTGTAATATGATGTTAATAATATGATGTTAATCCCGTAATATGATCTTTAAAAAATATTAAATTGAAGTTATGATATGATATCACATTGTGACAAAATGTGATCATTACGTATTTCTATCTGGGTAGGATATAAGAGACTTGATCCGTGGATCAAGTGTTCCCAATCCGGTGGATCATGTTTCTTTAAGTAGAACTATTTTTAAAATTTCATTTTATTTTTTGCAAACAAACTTTTGTTGACTAATCCTACAATTACCTTTGTAAAGGATTAGACCATCCTGGAGATACAAAAAAATCGTAATTTTTTATTTTATTATTAAAAATCGTAATTTTTTGTTTAATCGATAATTTAGAGTTTGAAAAATAGTCTCTTCGGTTCGAGTGAGAAATTCCCATTATTTAATGAGAAGGTCGATAATCCTGAGCACTCCGAAATGCCATTGAACGTAACACTATTCAATACAGTATTTTTAAATGCTATGAAGCTTGTATACGAAGATCTTAGCAGCAAAAATGTATTGATTCGTTGCATTAGAAGCTACACCCAAGAAAGTTTTATTATAATTTAATTAATAATTTGGTTATATAGTCCATTACTCCAAAAACTAGTTCAAAAGGCGTAAATGTTTTGAATATGGTTACAGATATCGTTACATGTAATTATAACAACGGCTTTTCCAAAATAATAGCCATAATGTAAATTTTGGGCCTGAAAATAGACAATAATTGTTATAATTTTTACGTTAAAGCGGATACCTGACGTATGAGCGTGACCGAGCACTCTATGTCCGAAGCTACTAAAGAGATCCGGAAAACAACCAAAAACCACCAGAAAAGAGGCAGAAAAGTATGATGAGAATTTGGAAAGCCTGTTATTATATAGCTCAGGAATAACAGACTAAGGTTAATATAAATTTTTCTTATTTTAATAATAAAAGTCACGTTTTAAACTTAAAACGCGTTTTTCTTGAAATTGTATTCTTAGAATAAGTGACGTTGATGACTTTCACATTTTTCATCGGAATAATTTGAAAAATTTTCAAGTCTTATTTTTTATTAATCTAGAAAAGTACGTAATCACATTTCGATATATTAAAAACTTTTTTTGTTAGGCAACTTTTTTACTTATTTTTTTTTTAGACGAAAAATTCTTTTTTTCAAGCAGCCATCATTTCCAGAAAAATCAACATCTTTATATAATGTTACGTATTTTTCTATCAAATGTTATGTAGAAACTAAAAAATCTTATTCTGTTATTCCAATTCAATTGCGGCCGTCATTTACGCTATTAAAAAGAGGATTGCCCGAAAAATATATTGCCGGGGAATGGATCTAGCACCGCTATTTTGTACAAAAAATAAAAATAATACATAAAAAATAAAAATAATTCATAAAAAATAAAAATAATACATAAAAAATAAAAATAATTCATAAGTGTTATTCAATAGATGTTTGATAATGCCCTTCAAATGGATTTTCTATTTATTTTATTCTCTTACCAAAAGAAAATTGTAAAAAATAATATGAATTTTGAGCGTCCAAAGTGGTTTAATCCCTTAAAACAACTAACTTTTCACTCTACTATAGAACTTTAATATAATTACAAAATCTAACAACTTAACGAACAATTGAATATTTATAAAAAAAAATTGGGTATCTCAAAAAGTAAAACATATCTTCAATCTGTTGATTCGGCGCTCAATTGTCAAAATGACATTTAACGTTTCTTATAGTTAAGAAAGTTGCTGGCATGAAAAATAATAAACCTTTCCATTATTAAAATAATTATTAGGAGTCAAATCTCCCAAAGCATCAAGAATCTCCAGGTTCCTCTATATAAAAAACAGGTCAAGCTTTTACAGATGGAAGCGTGTGAATATATTTAATATGACGCTTAATATTAATATTACGCTTAATTAAATATGTGCAAAAGTTTCTTTGACGAATGTTACAACAGTATTTAAATTTCAAAGAGCAATCTTTGATAAATCTTTAATAAATCTGCGACAGCTTAGAACGCGATGCTGCCGCCATCGCTGCTGCGTAGAACGCCAATCGATAATCGATCGATCACGATAACGCTATTACATCATGAGAGCGTTTAGCATTTTATTGAGAAGAACACAGACAGGAAACACAATCGAAAGAACAGAGCGTATACAGCAAGCTCACAGCGGGAGAACAAAAAGGTCAGGGTTCACGTCACGGAATAGCAGTGCGTGCGCGCGTACGCGACTTCTTACGTTTTAAGAACGTATATAAATATCCGCTATTCTCTCGGCGATTCCTCCCAAGCGGAACTCGTTAAACGAACGCATAGGTGTAATGTGAAAATTTTAACTCGCTCGCCATTAAACGGCTCCACGAATGTTTCGTTTAGTAACTCGCGAACGCATCCCGCCGCAGAATAATTCATTCGCTGGGCGCACATAAGCGAATCTTCTTTTCATTAGCCTCTGTTCCAGCACTAAGAAGTTTAACCGTTTTAGCGCCACGCAGCGTGATCGTGCTGTTCGCGTACTGTGGTGCAATGTGCCGCGATTTTTGGTCACAATCGTCAATTCGCAACGCGCTCGGTTCCGAATGTAGCTCATCGCGAGTCATATCAGAGTTTCCTCTCGTAATTGTTTTTTTCAAATAATCGTAAACCATCTGCATAAATAAGCTGTTTTTATTTAATTTACTTTTATTTACATATATTTCTGCATAATACAAATATGTTGCCAACATTTTTGAAAATATAAAAAAACATAATATAATATTATATTTATAATAGATATAAAACAAGATTACTAATATTCATTGTCATGTTTAGAAGTAAGTCTTTTATTTAGTTCACCCATTGTTCTTGTTTGATTACATCTTATTATGCTTTTAGGATGATAAATTTAAAAAATTAACAATGATATATTAAATCAAAACACAAAAGTGTAAACAAACAAAGACATTACAATTATAGTCATGGTTTTACAGGATTATGACATTCATTATTTTTAAAACAAACATGTTTATGAAGACATAATGGATGAAGCCCTTTTTTGCACTGCACACAAATTAAATTCGATCGTTTTACACCGGTAATTTTACTGCTACAAATTACACACTGTCTTAAATTTCTGCCTGGTAGTTTCATTAAGCCATATATATCATACGTTGTTTTTTGACTTGCATCCATTCATGCTCTATTTCAGATATAATACTTGATGTAAATTCCAATCGAGTCATTGGCTTCTTTTTGGTAACTTCCTTATAAAATAGATATGAATTTAATACCATACAGACAATGATGTTAAACGTAACTTTTTTCCAATATTTTACCGTGCGGCGTTCATCAAGATAAACGTATAACATTTTGTCCCATTCGTCAACTCCCCCCATATAACGATTATAACAGTCAACGATGCATGGTTTTACTCTACTTCTTTCGTTTCCATTTCGTTTTTTAATTACAATGGTATTGTCATTTGAAGCATGCGACAAAATTAACAATACAGGTTTTTTTATGGACTTATTTTCGCGGTATCCACACAAAAGTACTTGTCCATCTCGAGCATATTTCGCTTCATTAATTTTAGGTGTTTTTATATCGCCTTTTCTATTACTTCTAATTGTTCCCGTTAAGTATGTATTTTTGCAATGTAAATATTTGGCCAAAGCGATACTACTAAAATAATTATCGACAAATACATGATGCCCTTTATTTAAATACTGGCTTTGCTCTAATAAATTTATAACGACATTGTATCCAAGTCCATGTTCTCGTGACTTAGTATTATCAGTTTTTCCTTTAGCATCCTTATAACAGGAAAAACTTAAACAATATTTCGATACTGCGTCGCAAAGCATCCAAAATTTTATACCCCATCGGTGGTGTTTTTTATTCGGTATATATTGCATGATGCTCGAATGGCATAAAATTCCTACAAAGGATTCATCGATAGATAATTCCTTGCGGTTTGTAGTACAATTTGAATACTCTATTCGCGTGTTCAACTATTGGCGTAAATTTTACGCATGGGTCATACTTTTCATGGCCTGGTGGGAAACATTCTTTATTATCGACTAAGTGAAAACATTGAAAAATAAGCTGGAATCTAATTCGCGAAAACATTTTTGAAAACCAGGGTATGCTCCTTGAATTTTCGGCCCAATAAGAAAATACGATGGGTGTTCAGAAAATAACGGGAATTTTTTAATTTCGCGGGTTTGGAGAGTCCGATCATCAAAATTTGTTTTTTATTATGTTGGTATACATGCCCCTGAAGTATGATAAAATTTTCAGTTGTATTCATTGTTTACTTTGTCTGTGGCAGCCGCTAAGGTTCGACGTGTTTTTATGAGCTCGGCGATTTTCGTTCGCTAATGGAAGTTGCTCAGGAGTTACTAAATGAAGTCAACGACGATGCAGAATTACTGAAACGTGTTATAACAGGTGACGAAACATGGGTTTACGGATATAACGTCGAAACTAAGGTTCAATCGTCCCAGTGGAGGCATTCTGGCAACTTCCATTCGCGAACGAAAATCGCCGAGCTCATAAAAACACGTCTAACCTTAGCGGCTGCCACAGACAAAGTAAACAATAAATCAGCTGAAAATTTTATCATACTTCAGGGGCATGTATACCAACATAATAAAAAAAAAATTTTGACAATCGGACTCTCCAAACCCGCGAAATTCAAAAATTCCCGTTATTTTCTGCACATCCCTCGTATTGTTGGTCGCCTCGTTATCCTCATTTCCAATAAAACTGCTATAAACGCCTTCATTTCGGGCAAAGTAACTGGTTTCGATACTTTCATTCGAGATCCTTGGGTGATTTCATGTGATTTTATTAGTTGTTCGGCGTACTTATTCGTTTCGCGTACCATTACTGTTAACAGGGATGAATCGATGAACAGATTAAAATAATCGATAGGTTTAGATTCGTTAGTTAGCGATGACTGTGGCCCAGTGTCTTCAGTAAAGGGAAATAAATTCTCTTGTTCACCTATATCATCGATAGAAGTACTTGCAGATGTAGCAGAACAGATAAAATTGCATGGAATACTATCTTCGCTACTAGATGTATCAAAAATGTCTATTCTCCTTCTTTTTGAGACTGGAACGATTTTACTACTGCTATCGTCAGATTCAGAAGTTGAATTAGATCTCCAACTTGACTTCGTTCTTTTCTTTTTCGTATCCATTGCCCTACAAGGGATACACGAATAATAAATAATCAAATTAACATGTTTGTTGCCCATATTTGGGCTACCGCTCCATGGAAGTATACCCGTCATCCATATCTGGGTGACGCGGCGACAAACGTGTTAATTAAAAAAAATTATGTATAAATTACCTCTTGAATTGGAAAACCAAAACCTGTATTATAGAATGTTATCACGTAAACAAAACGTAAAACACGAATATTTCGCAAACTTTTGAATGTTTAGTATAACGTTTCTGATATGACTGGTGAAATGAAGCGCGAGCGCGCCGAGCGGCATATTTCGCCGAAAAACAAGAGCAGCGCGATCGCGTCGATTGGCATTACTCGCAGATAAATGAACGAAGCGCTATCACGCTGCATGGCACAATCCGACACGGATTTTTAAAAACCCCTGGCATTAAAACGGTTAAGCTCACCGCTAACTTTTTCTTTGGCAAATCGTATAATTTCCATATTTATAAGAAGTACAGAGTCCGGTTAATGAATAACCAAACCCGCAAATTATTATAATTGCGTCCGGCGATACTTCTTCTTTTATTAAAGAGAACACGACTGAATAGAGAGGAGAAGAGGATATCGGCATCTTACTAAATCTTTGTGTTCATGAATATTTTATAATCCTTCCCCCCTGTGTTCTCCATTTGCAAAGTCAGTTTCGGTTGTGTTTCGCGATTTGACGCACAGCAACATCTCGCGGCCGGAGAAGAAAAGTGTTTTGAAAAATTTATCCTGTCAATTCTTTTGCAAGTGAAGGACTTTCAAGATGCATCGCGTGGGCGGATGCATTCGCGCATTCGTTCGTCTTCAAGTGGGTGACTCAAGGGGAGAGCGAGGGGAGAATATTTATACTCGTCCATATGATATATAGGCATTACACAGCAAATCGCAGTCATACACAAATCTAGATATCAAGATAGAGTTTGTGTTGTCTTTACCTTTGTGAAATCCTGGTTAATTTCAAAAAAGCATTCATTCATAGAACCGATTAGTCATGTGAAGCACGTGATCGGCACGCGAGCGGATCGGCGAACCATCGACGCTCCCCGCGTCGTTCGGAAATATTATTAGACGCTTTATTTCCTGACGTTTCTTCGCGCTTTCTCATGTTTTTCCCGGAAGGATCACCGATGTAGAACCGACGAATACTCTCTAAATTTCTTCAAGTGAATATTTACTCGAAATTTTTCACTTATACAGTGAATTTTTCACTTGGAATCGTCGAGTGAATATTTTCTAAATTAAGACTGAATTTAATGTATTCCATTCTCACAAAAACAAATTCACTCTAATCGATTGAAACTTTCAATCATACGGATTCAGAATCCATTCTAAGCTTGAATGAACTATTCACTCTTGCGATTTCGAGAAGCAATAATTTCATTATCGCTTCTACTAAGTAACAGTCTATAATACCACCATTTCTCACTTTTTCGAGTAAGATCTCACTCCAAGAAAATTTAGAGAGTAAATCTCATCGTTGGTAGGTGAGCATAATTTCGTTCATTTACATGCAGTTTATATTTCTTTAATTTCTAATTTCTTTAATTTCTGCTATTTTCCCATATACTTTAAATTTCTTGGAATAAAATTTCACTAAAGAAATAGAGTGACAAACTAGCCATTTAGATTGAAACATTCGCTTACATAGAGTGAGAATTCACTCTAACCTTTGTAGGTTAGAGTAAAATATTCACTTTTCCGATTTCGAATAGTAGAATTTTTACTATCACTTCGAAAATACCACTACTTCTCACTCATTTTGAGTAAGATTCCACTACAAGAAATTCAGAGAGTAAAATATACATAAAATTGCGTATCATTCTTTCATCTTTGTCAAGTTGAACTATCCGAATGACTCGGAGATCGTGACAGTAAGCCTGTACATCATTTTGACTTCTGTCAGAAGTGTCCCGAGACATTGCTACGAGTTCACCACTTTCTTTCAGTCGTATCGCTCATTGGAGACAGTGAAGGACAAACAAGTATCGAATTGGTGCAGACAAGTGTGAAAGGGTGCTCGATCCACATCGTCTAGAACATCTATACGTGAACTACTGTCGACGTCGGGTCGAGATCTGAGGGGTATCGAGTAATTATCTCGAAATTATTAATGAATACATCGACTACAAATGCAAAGAATAATAAATTACTGAATCTACGATCAAAGTGTAAATTTATTAAGTCATAAATGAAATCGTTATCTCGATAAAGAAAAGCCTTCCTTATAAATTTTGATATTTCATTCATAAAAGTGAATTTCTTTAATTTTTATTTGCTGTAATTTAATTCGGTACGACGTCGTATTACATTACAATCTAAATTATTAACCCTCTGCACTCGAGGCCTTTTTCGCTCACGCGAACCAGCAACTCGAGACGATTTCGACTAAATTAGGGAAGCATTTTACAGGTACTTTAAAATCTTTTATAATAATAAAATTTCACCAATAATAAAATTTCACCAATTCATTTATTTTTATATTGAATACAACAAAATTTGGTAAATATTACACTCTGTAATTAGTTTTCGTGTGATATTTCGTAAAACAATGCCCAAGATGCATCCTAGGTTTATCTGGACACGTATCACAATAATATGTTACTTCCCGTCTACCACCAGGCGTGTTACGGTCAGAGCAAACCTTGCAGTCCCTTTTTGGCCCTTTTAGTACTATGTAAAGCTTCCCATTTAGTCGGGTTTCATCGGTATGCGACGTCGACGCTTGCTCACGATGCTGGTGATATGATCCTCTCAATTGCTCGACAAGTGTAGTCCACGAAAGTACTTCAGATAGAAACATCTTATCGCACATCGTAAATAAACAGATCGAGTTACAAAACACCGTAGCGCCGTAGCAGCGCATTTCGACTGGACGCATCAAACCTTCCGGGCGCCATAGCAGCGCCACTCGAGTTGACGCTTCAAATCGGCCGGGCGCCGTATCGGCGCCGCTCGAGTGCAAAGGGTTAAATCAATGCTAGTCGGTGCGATCAATGCTAGTCGGATATTCAAAAATCTTTCATTTTGACTTCTATTCCAATACTTAATCCATCTCGTCTAACGATTCACGTTTTCCCAGCATGTTCCCCGACACTCGGATAGACCTCGATCCGTGTCGAGATTTCTATATCAAGAGAACACCGCGATAAACTTACTTTCTCGGCCAAGCTCTCCAGCGTCTTCGGATAACCGCGTTCATATGGCTGAAAGTGTTGCGTCACTGAAGGTTTTGGTTGGTGCGTGATAACAGGCGGCGGCGGCGGCTGGTAAGACCAGTGGCCCTCCGGCCGTGAATTGTAATATAGATCGCCGTTGCTTGATCCGAGATCCTGACTCGATCCCAAACCGGTAAGACCGAGTCTCGATCGCGACGGCAGCATCTCACGCCCATCGCCTCGTCGACGACTACCATCTCTGTGCCCGAAGAGACAAAAGGAAAAAGAAAGGAACATGAAAAAATTTGTTTTCATGCACGAAGAGTTCGAAGCTTCCCGTTAATAGTAGAGCGTTTACGAGATTATTTTAATTTAATTTTAATTTTAATCGTCGACATTATAAATATCGGAATCACCAATGAGTACGAGTTCTCTGCGAAAGATAATTGCCCGTCACGAAATATCGACTTCTCGAACGATGAATCCTCAAGGTCCTAACGAGCTTTAAAGGGATACCCTTTTGAAAACCCAGAAATCGGTCTATTTTCAAAGCCTGATAAGTCAAAATCAAATATAGTAAAATGTTTGTAATTTTGAGAGTCGATTCTTTATTGTTCCACGATGAAAATGGCGCTGGAGTGGTTCAAACATATTTACTTTCTTAGATGTTATAAATAATTCTACGATTTCTTGAAAATCTCGATTTTACTAAATGGCGTATACATAAAATCTTAAAACGGTTACGATGGTTTTCTTGAAATTGATTGTATATATTCTTAAAACGATTATTTAAAATGTGTCGGAAACAAAATTTAAAAAATAATTCATAAGAAGATAACAAAACCCCGCATATGTCTTGTTCCTGAAAGTCAGACCCAAAGAATTAATTCATTTTGAAAGTGCCATTGGCACATATATCAATTGCCAAATTCTTTGTAACTGATTCTCAAGAACAAAACATATAACACATTTGAAATTTATATATTCTCTTTCAGCATTTCGCATAAGCTTTTACTACTTTTAAAATTTTATTTTTATTTAGTACTGGTTTTCTATTCTCGAAATAGTTGCGTATACTTTTATACTTATTCACTTGTATGTTTTTGCGCAGGTAAAATCGTATCATAAAATAGCTGCACAATGACACTTACATATACGCAATCCTTTCAAGAATAAAGGCTCTGGTTTCAGTTGTACCTAGCTGTGGCCAAACAAATGGGAATGAAATCGTTCTTGTTGTTAAGTCGCTTTTGTTACATACATTCTTAAGACAATTATCTAGAACGTGTCGGAAACAGAATTATCTAAAACATGTCGGAAAATAATTCTTGAGAAGAAAATACCAAAATAACAAAATTTTAACGCGTATGAAGAATTACATCAATTAACATTTTTGCAATTAAGAACAAATCAAAATTGCTTTTGCAAATTCTGCTTCTGACATATTGAAAAGAAACCTTTCCAGATAATAAATTTCTTCTTTTCTTCTCTAAATTTTCTTACCTAGCTAAATTATGTACAGGTTGTTGAATTAATATACGACAGGTTGTATGCCCAAAGGCACGTGCATCCAGATGGTAATTCCAGATTTGTCGATATAGTCGTATACCTTTCCAATAAAATACTAATGTTCCTAATTATTATAATTTCAATGTGTTCGCATCATAATCGATTAAACAGAGCAGCATTGTGTGTATAAAATATTTAAAAATATAAACATGAAAAAGCATACGGTTAAACGGAATCTTTTTCTTCTTCTTCCACATTACATAGATCTCGCAGGCCAGTATTTCCTATTGCACATACATATGCCTGTGTTGCGCACATCAATTGTACAAAGGCATATGGGACTTACAGTTTAACGCCGACTCCGAACGGCATATTTTTTGCGTGAAGTGTTTTGGGCAAATATACTCTGGTGGCTTCTCAGACTGTCCAGAGGAGACACGAACATATGAAAACTTTTTTGGCTTAACCGGGGATCAAACCAGGGACCTCTAGCATAGTAGACCGGTGCGCTATCTACCATGCCACGCTCGCGCTCATTAAACGGAATAATTAAGATTAATAAATAAGTAGATAAGTAAAATAAACTTTGTTTTTCATACTTTTTATCGCTTATTGACATTGCCAACTTTGTCAGAAGTTAGATATTGTATTGGGAGTGTGAATAAGTTCTCGCCGTTTCACCATCAGATGGCGGTATACAAATTTTCTGTGTATACTTCAAGATGATGACGCATCTATTGGNGTTTGTGAGTAAAAGTCAGACACTGATTAGGCAAACAAAGTTCTTTATTCAATCAATGATATATTCTCCATCGTTGTCTATAATCTTTTTCCAACGTTCTGGCAGCATACGGATGCCCCGATCATAAAAACTGCGCGGTTTAGATTCGAAGAACGAAGACACGACATTTTTTAAGGCATCCAAAGAGTCAATTTTTTTTCCATTTAAATGATTTTGCAATGACCGGAACAAGTGATAATCAGAAGGTGCGATATCAGGAGAATACGGTGGATGAGTTAGGACATCCCATTGCAGGCTGTTCAGTTTGCGCAGCGTCTGTCTCGAAACGTGTGGTCTTGCGTTGTCGTGGTGAAAGACTACGCCCTTGCGATTTGACAAAATCGGACGTTTCTGTTTGATTTCTCGATTCAGATTGGTTAATTGTCGACAGTACTTGTCCGAATCAATTGTTTANTCTGCAGCTGAAGCACACAGAAATCTTGTAGAAACCTATGGTGATCATGCGCTGTCGGAAAGAACATGCAGAGATTGGTTTAACCAATTAAAAAATGGTGATTTTGATATTCAAGATAGAGAACGCAGTGGTGCACCAAAAAAGTTTCAAGACAAAGAATTGGAAACATTACTTGCTGAAGATCCATGTCAGACGCAATCCGATGTTGCAAAATCATTAGGAGTTGATCGAACAACAGTTTCGAAACGTCTGACAGCATTAGGAATGATACAAAAGGAAGGATCTTGGGTGCCGTACGAACTGAAGCCGAGAGACGTCGAACGGCGTCTTGTCACGTGTGAACAGCTGCTTCAACGACAAAAAAAGGAAATGTTTCATACATCGTATTGTGACTGGTGATGAAAAGTGAATATACTACAATAATCCCAAGCGTAAAAAATCGTGGGTTAAGCCCGGCGAAGCAGTAGCATCAACGCCAAAGCGGAATATCCACGGTTCCAAGCTCATGCTGTGCATTTGGTGGGATCAGCTGGGGGTAGTGTATTACGAGCTGCTCCAACCCAACCAAACCATCACAGGATGGTCTATCGACGACAATTGATGCGTTTGAGCCAAGCATTGAAAGAAAAACGGTCGCAATATGAGCAAAGACACAGTAAGGTGATTTTGCTGCATGATAACGCTCGGCCGCATGTCGCGTCACCGGTCAAAACATTCCTGGAAACGCTGAAATGGGAAGTCCTACCCCACCCGCCGTATTCTCCAGACATTGCGCCCTCTGATTACTATTTATTTCGATCGATGACTAACAGCCTGGCTGAGCAGCACTTCACTTCGCATGAAAAAACGAAAAAATGGATCGATTCGTAGATAGCCGCAAAAGAAGTGTCGTTTTTTCAACGTGGAATTCTAATGCTGCCAGAAAGATGGGAAAAAGTAGTCTCCAGCGATGGGCAATACTTTAATTGACTTGTTTTTTTATTATTATTTTTAAATAAAGGATTTATTTTCACAAAAACGGCGAGAATTTATTCACACTCCCAATAAAAAGATGAAAAAAACTGTTATAAATCTGAAACAAATATGCAAAAGTATGAATCTGCAAATTCAACATAAATGTAATTGTGCCAGGGCAGCTATACTATACCACGTTTATCGACAGTCGTTGATTAGGTATGTTTTGTTACCTGTATGTAATTGTATTATAAAATATTAGATTGGTGCAAATGAATGTTCGTTTTCAGTGTTTTGAATTTCCTACCCCTATAGATTACTTTTCTTTCATACAGAGGACGGTATATATATACTGTGTGAAAAGTATATGATCCACACGTGATTTAGCGCACATAACTTTATTTCTATATTGTACTATTAGTCATAGAAGTTTTCATTAACGCTGTGATGGAAAATAGTGAAATTCATATAATTTACTTATACGAGTTTAAACTTGGTCATACTGCAGCCGAGACAACGCGTAACATTCATACTGCGTTTGGTGAAGGTACTGTAAATGAAAGAACGACGAAACGTTGATTTGAAAAATTTCGTTCTGGGTACACAAACCTCGACAATTTGTCTCGCGGACACGCACCTTCTATCATTGATGACGTTGTTTGGAAGAAGATGGTTGAAACAGATCCAAGGTTAACAGTCTGAAAGATTGTCAAAAGATTCGAAGTTGATCATTCAACTGCCGTCCAATATTTAAACAAGTTGGGAAAAGTGAAAAAGTTGGATAAATGGGTCCCTCATGAAATCATAGAGAGAGACAATTTGAGACATTTGGAAATCTGCATTTCTTTGCGGTTGCGACAGAATACAGATGGAATTTTACACAGGATTGTGACTTGTGATGAAAAATGGATTTTGTACGACAACTACCGACGTTCAGCGCAGTGGTTAGATGCGAATGAGGATCCAAAATACATTCCAAAATCGAATCTTCACCCCAAGAAAATTATGGTGTCTGTATGGTGATCTAGCAAAGGTATCGTTCATTATTCATTTACCAAATAAGATGAGGTTATAAATTCTGATAAGTACTGTCAGGAAATTGCCACCATGCACCAAAAACTGTGCGCTCAACAGCCAGCATTTGTCAACAGACACGGCATGTTGCTGTTGCACGATAACGTTAAACTACACATTGCAAAAGAAACCGTTCAAAAACTCGCCGAGTGAACATTGAACTTCTCCTTCACCCTCCCTATTCTCTAGACATCTCACCAACAGATTATCATCTTTTCAAGCATTTAGATACGTTTTTGGCGGGCAAAAATTTCAATGAAGAAAGGAGTGTGAAAAATGCATTTAAAGAGTTTATCGATTCACGCTCTCTAGATTTTTTTAGAAAATGCATTGATGCATTTGGATCACGTTGGCAGAAATGTATTGAAGTAGGTGGAAGCTATTTTGATTAGTTATGTAAGTTTTAAATTTGAAAAATACAAGTTTCAATTTTATATTTATAAACGGCCATTTCATTTGCACCAACCTAATAGTTGCGTAAAAGTACGTCAAACTGACAATTATCGGTAAATATGTTACGGAACAATAGAGAATTTCGAGATGTCGTTGTCATGTTTTTCATGTTGAGGCCTGAAGAGGCGCGATTACTTCGGAATTATTTCATGTTCATCTCAATATTCTACCTATATTTTATCTTTATTTTTAATTTCAATGAACAATATATTAATTCTTTTGCTTCTATGTGCTTGGTCCCCCTGACGTTGGCAATCACTACTGCTGGAATATCTCTGTCCTCCGCCGTACGAAACAATTGTTCGGCACTACGAGCCCTATACAATCCCTGATGCTTCTAAGCCGGGAAATCTATTTCCTTCCAATGCCTCGTCTACCCTCGATTTTTTTTTCATGATTAGCTGGAGTATACTGATTGCCTCTAAGAACATGCCCAAAGTATGCAATCTTTCTGCATTTAATATTTATTAGAAGTTCTCGTTCAGCCTCGGCCCTTCTCAAAACTTTCATGTTTATTATTCTATTTACCCATAGTATTTTTAGCATTCTTTAGTGAATCCATATTTTAAATGCCTCCAGCCTATTTATTGTGTAGAACTTAAGAGTCCATAGTTCGGCACCATATAATAGGATTGACCAGATGAACATTTTATTATGCGTTGTCTAAGCTTCAAGTTAAACGAGTTGTTGCAGAAGATTGCCCGCATTTTGCTGAAAGTTACCCGAGACATTTCTATTCCACGTCTAATTTCTTTATCTGGGTCTAACTGGTCAGTAATATTCGATCCTAAATACTTGAAGCTTTTACTCATTCAATTTGCTGGCCATTCATCTCTAGGGTCGCCTCAAAGTAAGGCTCACGGCTGACATCATAAATTTCATTTTCTTTACGTTTATGTTCAATCCTGCTTCCTGTCCCGCTTCGTTAACGCTGTTAATAAACTGTTGGAGCCCTCCCAAGCTATCAGATAAGATATCATCAGCATACCAGGTGTAGAAGTATGAAACCGGAATTTCCCTATAGATGGTGCTAGCCATCAGTTTAGGGACCGTAAGACCGCTTCTGCAGCGCTATCGTCTCCCTCTAACTGCTGACCAAGATTTTCAACACACAACAACCCAAGTTCCATACACCGGTATATTTTTCTATAACCTTAAACATGTCGAGTTTTGTGCCTACGAACTACGATTTGCGGACAGCATTGGTTTTTTGTTATCATTTGAAGAAAACTGCTGCGCATCGAATGCTTGTCGAAGTTTACGGTAAACATGCTCTTGATAAAACACAGTGTTTCGAGTGGTTCAAAAAATTAAAAAGTGGTGATTTTGACGTGAGAAACGAGCGTAAGAAACCACCGAAAAAGTTCGCAGACAACGAATTGCAAGCCTTATTGGATGAAGATGATACTCAAACTCAACTACAAGAACTCGCGGATGAATTGAATGTGACGCAGAAAGCTGTCTCAATTTGTTTGAAAGCTATGGGAAAGATTCAGAAAGTGGGAAAATGGGTTTCGCATGAACTGAATGAAAGACAGCAAGAAAATCGAAAAACCACTTGTGAAATGCTGCTCGACAGATACAAAAAAAAGTCCATTGTATCATGACAGGTGATGAAAAATGGATATATTTGAGAATCCTAAGCGTCAGAAATCATGGGTGAATCCAGGCGAACCATCGACATCCACTGCAATCGCTTTGGAAAGAAGACAATGCTCTGTGTTTGGTGGGATCAGAAGGGTGTAATCTATTATGAGCTGCTAAAACCTGGTGAAACCGTTAACACTGATCGCTACCAACAGCAAATGATCGATTTAAATCGCGTGAAAAACGACCGGAAAAAGGCAACACAAAGTCATTTTGCTCCATGATAATGCCCCATCACACACAGCGAAACGGGTCAGGGAAACGATCGAGGCGTTCAGTTGGGAAATACTAACGCATGCGGCTTATTCTCCAGACTTAGCTCCTTCCGATTATCATCTATTCACATCAATGGGACACGCTCTCACTGAACAACGCTTCAATTCGTATGAAAATATACGAAAATGGCTCGATAGCTGGTTCGCTTCAAAAGAAGAAATGTTTTTTTGGCGTGGCATTCATAAATTGCCGGAGAGGTGGGAAAAATGTATAAATAGCAATGGACATTATTTTGAGTAGAATATTTTTTATCATTTTCAAACAACAGACGTGTAATTTTTACAAAACAATTCCGGTTTCATACTTCTACACCTGGTATTTAATTGTGTTGATTATCTCTCCATTGATCTTAATTCGGTATTGAGAATTATGCAATGCCTTTTTAAATATGCTATCTGAATATAGATTGAATAATAGGGTTGGCAGTATGCAATCCTATCTCATCCCGCGCTAG
This sequence comes from Dinoponera quadriceps, assembly GCF_001313825.1. Lineage (NCBI taxonomy): Eukaryota > Metazoa > Arthropoda > Insecta > Hymenoptera > Formicidae > Dinoponera > Dinoponera quadriceps. The sequence continues at coordinate 36,658 of NW_014554411.1, read as the reverse complement.
ATACCAATTTTTCCCGTTGTTCCATTCCCAATCTTAACGTACGCTTTTTGGCGCCAATACAAGTTCTTGATTTTATCTCTGGCATATATTCCCTTTCTTTGTAGTATTTTGATGAGCTTATCGTGATGGAGTCTATCAAAAGCTTTTTCATAATCTATAAAACATACAAACACGTCTTTTCGTCGGTCTCGACATTTTTGCAGCAAAGTATTTAGTGCAAACAATGCCTCGCGCGTATCACATGCGTTTCGAAATCCAAACTGAGTCTCTTCTAAGTCTTCTTTGCATTTATTCCTCATTCTATTATGGATTAACCGTATTAATACTTTTAAGACGTGGCTCATGAAGCTGATTAGCCTGTGCTCGTTGCATTTCCTTGCTTGCTGTGTCTTGGGAAGAGGTATAAATATAGACATCAGCCAATCATCTGGAATTTCTCCCGTTGAATAGATTATATAAAAACTATTTTCTTCCTACTATTTTCTTTCTGCTACTATTTTCTTTCAACTTTCTACTAAAACTATTAACTTTCTACTAAGAGCCGTATGTTATCCTCGTCAATCATTTTTAATAGCTCTACCGGAATTTTATCTAATCCAGGGCATCTTCTATCTTTTGCTAATTTTAGGACATATCTCACTTCAGATTTTAATATTTCTAGTCCTTCCTCCTCATTAACCCTTTACGCTCGAGAGGTGTCTCTCAGGCACCATTGGATATGATGCGACAACTCGAGCGGTACCTCTCAGGCACTACTCGGATCGAGGCGGCAAATTGAGCGATAACGGTGATTATTTAGATTTGGTCTAACGAATATCGCTTCACGAGTCTACTCCTAGCCCTTTGTGTGTAATCTTTTGAGGTAATGGCTACAGAGATGTCTTATCATTTTAAGTTAACTGTAAAAACTCACAAAATAAGCGGGAGCAGCTAACTCCTCTCGAGTTGCTGGTTCGCTCGAGCGAAAAAGGCCTCGAGCGCAAAGGGTTAATAGTCACCTCATGCTCATCCTCCCTACTGTCGATAAACAATTCCATGACTTAAGTTTCTCAAGCATTGCGGATTTCTTTTTCATCTATGATAAGTCTGTTCGTGTTATCGGTTAGGACATTTGGCCTTTTTTTCCGGTATAGACCGGTCATTTCTTTGATTTTTATATGCATGTGTGAACACATGTCGTGTCTGCGCTCAAGGTTTTCCATTTTTTCGCACTGATTCATCCATTCCTCTTTCGCTAAATGTATTTTACTTCTTATTTCTCTCTGTTTATTATATTTTTCTGTGTCGTTCTTTATTTTTCTCCTATAGTCCGTGAAATTTAGGATTAAATATATGAATTACGTATCTTATTAAACTGTAGGTAAAACGTGTGTCTCGCGGATTAAGAATATTTCCACTTTAATTATTTGCTACATGCATTCGCACACAGACTAAATATATTTTTAGCCTGAATAAAATATTCACTCTTACGATCACAATAATAATATTTTTATTTATATAGAGTACATCTTCATTCCAAAAAATTTAAAGAGTATTTCGAAATATATCGAAAATTTATCGTCTGTACTATATAAAGTCATCGATTAAATTGTGATTATTCATTGATGCTTCCTTTGCAGTCGATTCATACTTTTGCACACTTATTTAAGGCTTATAATTGTTTCTTTTTCAACCTGTGCAATCCTTTGTGCAATCCCTAACTTCTGCCGAAGTTGACAACGTCAAAAATGATAAAGAAAGTATGAAAGAAAAAAATTTGTTACTTTATTTACCTACTTACTTATTAATTTTAATTCTTCTGTTTAATTCCTATGCTTTTTCATGATTATACTTTTTTCAAATATTTTATACATACAATATTGCTCTGCTCTTAACCGATCATAATGCAGACTCGAAATGATAAGGCACACTAGACTTCGTTGGAAAGATATGCGAGCGACTATAACGACAAGTCTGGAATTATCTATTTGGAGGCGCGTGCCTTTGGACAAGCAACCCGTCGTAATGAGTCGTGTGTTGGTGCAACACTATGTACATCATAAATGAAGTCACACTGATCTGCGCTGATTAATATAATTATTTATTATAACATTTAAAAAATATATATATATTCTAACTATTTTCATGTCACTTTCATTATTCATGTAATAATAAAGCATAAATTCACAAATTTGCAAACACTGCTTCACCTAATTTTGATGAATTTTTAAAAATTTGTTGAACATATTCTTAAAAAAATTATTTAAAATATGTCGAAGCAAAATTTCGAAAATAATTCTTTAAAGAACGATAATAAGATTTTAACACATACAAGAATGACGGTAATTTATATTTTTGCAAATAAAAACAAAGTTGTTTTTGCAAATTCTATTTCCAACATATTGAAAGGATATTTTTTTTAATAATAAATCTTTTCTCTTTTTCCTACTATTAGATTTTCTCACCGAATGGAATTGTAAATATCATTAGCAGGATCATAATCTGCGCGCTGACCACTAAGATTATTTGTAACATCTAAGAAATTGAATATTTCAAAACCACTACTATTTCATTTTCATTGTGAAACAATAAAAAATCAGCTCACAAAATTGCAAATATTTTGCTTTATTTGGCTTTGAATTATAAGTGCTTTTAAAAATAAACGGAAAAACGAGCCTTCCAAAATATTATTGAGAATACAAATTAGTTCGGTCCGTTTTCAAAAGATGGCTCTGGCTGTTATGAATGTTTCATAGTGACAGCTGATTTCGGTGGTTTCATAGAGGTTAGACATCTGTTAATAATATTCAGTTTATATCGCTTTGAGTTTCGTAAAAAAAACCCCTGTTTTTTACTGTGTCGAATATCTCAAATTTTGTGTTAACTAAGCAGCATTTTCGGGAGGCTTTAGTTTTCTGCTTTAATTGGAAAAGTGCAGCTGAAGCGCATCGAATGCTTGTAGAAGTTTATGGTGACAATGCTCCAACTGATAAATCATGTAGGGAATAGTTCCGACGTTTCAAGAATGGTGATTTCAGCGTTGAAGACAAGCCTCGCTCTGGACAGCCCAAAAAAAGGTGTTGTGTACTATGAGCTGCTACAACTTGGCGATTCTATTATGGGCCATCGGTATAGGCTACAATTGATTTGTTTGAGCCGAGCATTACGAGAAAAACGACTGCAATACAAGCAAAGACATGACAAAGTTTTTCTTCTGCATGATAACGGCCTCATGTCGCAAAAGTCGTAATAAATTATTTGGAAACGCTCAAGTGGGATATATTACTGCAACCGCCGTATTCGCCGGACATTGTTCCTTCTGATTACTGGTTGTTCCGACGGATACAGCACGATTTGGCAGGTCATCGGTTCACTTCTTTCGCAGAAATTGAAAATTGGCTCCTAACTTGGACCGCCTCAAAAGACAAGATATTTTTTCGAGATGGAATTCGAAAATTGCCTATGAAGTGGGAAAAAGTAATAGCCAGCGATGGACAATACTTTGATTAATCTGTTCATTCATTTTGTTCTGAAATAAATGCATTTTTTACTACAAAAAACGGACCGAACTAATTTCTACTCCCAATATATCCCTTAAACAAAATGCGAATGTAAAAAAATGTCAAGCAAACAATAGAGCCATCTATAGCAGTGCGGCCAGTCAATTTGCCAAGGGATGCCGTTTCTTTTTCGACGGGCCACGGTGCCTCAAAAAATCACCATCGCCGGAATTGCGATCAGCAGCATTTTTCCAAAAGAATTCCATACGCTCACTGCGTTATGGGGTCCGCGTGCTATGGGCACGAATGTCCGTTCTCACCGCGAATGTCTTATTGGAAAAAAGCCAACGGTGAAACTTTCGCAGAAGCGAATACCTGACGTGATTACTCGTCGCATGATCGCTCTCGTCCTCATTCAGCTCCCTCTTGATGACTACCACGGGCGGCGCCTTATGCTCGGTCTGGCGACTATGCGAAACCGGTTGGTGTGGGCCGTGCCTGGTGGCCAAGACGAGTCGCCTCGGTATTGACATGATGATCACAACGTCATCCAGACTCATGTGCGTCACGTCAACTAGGTTCACCGCCAGGATCTCATCGCCCACCTGCACGTGCGAATACATGATTGCTCGTGAATGACCGATCAAGACGCCTGCCACATATCTGGCTGGCCAAGGGTAAAAAGGAAACTGCGGTTAGACGAGGGGGATAAAAGTCACCTCGATAGGAATCGATCAATGCCGCGCCACGAAATGTCAAGGTGCGAGTAGATAAAATTAATTCAGCACGTTCGTTGCGTCCTCGTGCCCCACAGTCGAAATTTTGCACCCTGTGTGTCTCGAAATTGGCTACACAGATATTGCTCAGACACAGACGTGCTCTCCAAAGTACAATTAACGTATTATCATTGAAAAGCAGTTAATAGTCATTGTATATAATAGTTATGATTATAAATATAGTTCAACAAATTAGAAGAATCTCGCTGAAAAAGTCTATTAATAGCAATGACTGTTCCATTGGTAAAATCTTACTACAGAAACAGTGAAAAAAGATATTATTATTTGTTATTTCAACTTTTTTTTCAACTTGATCATTCTTAAAGTATTGTCAATAATTTTATCTGAAATATATTTAATTATGTTTAATTGGTTTAATTTTACATTGTGTTCGTTAATTGTGTTCGATAAATACACTTAAGCAAATAAGACTCGGTCCAAAACTTTCGACTGCTGAACTTGTTATTATAAATCACACCAAATATCATATGATTAAATGTACAAGTATATATGTATATATATATATACAGGATGTTTTGCGAGGAAACCGACAAACTAGAATGTGTTCTATAAAGGCAATTATAAACAAAAACGTTCAGATATATTATAATTTAGTCAATTCCTGATTTGCGCTAATTCATATGATTATTTATTTATAATAGAAATAAGATAATTTGATTAATATTGTAACGGGCGAAAAATATCAGATATTTATGTAATTGTTATTAGGTAAATATTATTCTCGTATAAGTGGACGTTTTGAACAAATGATATCGCTTTCTGCTTGCCAAAGATGTTGCTGCTTATTGTACGATAGATCGCCGCCAATTAATTTGTTTAAATTAATTGCGAATACTATCTGTCCTCTATCTGATTTATATCATCCTGTAAACTAATTTATATACGAGTTTCTAGTTTATTGTCATTATATACATGAGACGTTAAACAACCCCACAAAAAGAAATTCAAAATGAAGCAAGGCCGTTGCCATTTCGAAATTTATGTTACTGACAAGAATTAAATTTTTTATATTCCGATAACTGAGCCGAATTGAATTATAGTGCATATGAACTTTTTGCTTAAAATTTGCTTTAAAACATGTTCTACAAGTTTATCAGTTTCCTCGCGGAATATATATATATTCCTATAGTGTAACAAATATTTGCAGTAAATTTGCAGTAAAACTTTCTGGCCAAAATCGATGAGATATAAAACAAAAGCACTAAGAGAAAGTTTCACTACAAAATAAGGAATACTCACTGATTATCAATGAACTAATGTTTTACCGATTCAATCAGAAACTTTCTCACTAATTCGGCTTAAGAGAATGCGATTCAAATTCCAAGCTCCGGGGACAATCGAGTGCTCGCGGTAAAACGAGGAGAGAAAATGAGGATTGTTTCAGAGACATGTCTTGTTTCCGTCGTGGTCGCGTCGGTCTCTCGTCACATGGCGACGGCTTGCAAAATTCGACTCAAATGAGGAGATCATGTCTCACCTTCAAGCAGCCGCTATTGTAGACAGCGGTCTCCAAAGCTATTCTCGAGATAAAGACCCCGTCGTTTCTGTCGACACCGTTGCCCTCACGTATATACAGGCCAAGGGTCTGTCCTGGTCGTTTGATTATCTCGACGAAGTGAATAGGATGTTTGGGATCCTGAAAAACAAAAATCATCGACAAACTTTCTTAATTCGTGCCTATCAAGATATCACGCATGTGAGGTGCGTTCTCTCCACGTCCCTTTTCCTTGGCGCGCGCACGCTCACTGTGCGAAAATTACGTGGCGCGGAATTAGTTCATTGTCGCAAGAATAATTGTTCGATGCCTGGATAATGTCGAATCGTCGCAATGCAGGCAGATAGTTATAGCGGATCGTCCGTTGGCTCTAGGTCTAGTTTCCGGAGGGAACGGATCGAACTGAAGGGAAGAAGGAGAAAAATTCGCGGCGTATAAATAGTCACGTTAGTCTGATTTAGTTTCGACAACGGTAATTTCTTCGGTACTCGTAATATTCGTTTTCTAACGTAATTATCGTCGAATGAAATACTATTAGCAAAAAGCAGCAGAGAATCAAAAATACATATCGTATGAGAAGGTTAATTTATATTTTAATATACGGCTCAACTGTACACCTCTCTGTTTTATGTAACAGCCGGCTAAACTATACGAGGTCTGTTCAAAAAATATCGCGAATTTTGAATTTCCGCGGGTTACGTATATTCGATTTTCGATTTTTTTGTGGCGTTATGTGGGTACTCATGTCCCTCACTTATGCCGACAAGTTCGGCCATTTTGAATATTCAGTTTATCTTTGACAGCTGTTTTGCTTGGACGTGTTTTGGCTCGTCTTCGATTTTTGCCTATTCCAAAAAATGGATCAAAGAATCTAACAAAATTAAGTGCGCGGACGCATTCCGAATGTTGACTGTGGCATATGGTGAAGTTACCTTGGACCGAAGCAACGTTTATCGGTGGTATAAAATGTTCTCAGAGGGCCGAGAAGATGTGAACGACGAAGAGCGTGCCGGACGCCCGAGCACGTCAACAACAGACGAAAACATTGATGAAGTGAAGAAAATAGTATTGGCCAATCGTCGAATCACCGTTAGAGAAGTTGCTGAGGACCTAAACATATCGATTGGCTCGTGCCATTCGATTTTTACTAATGATTTGGGCATGAGACGGGTCGCCGCGAAATTCGTACCAACGCCCCTGCTCACACATCGTTGCTTGTGCGCGAATTTTTGGCCAAAAACAACACACTAATGATGCCGCAGCCACCGTATTCCCCAGACCTGGCCCCCTGTGACTTTTTCTTGTTCCCGAAACTGAAGAGGCACATGAAAGGACGACGCTACGCTACGATTGAGGAGATAAAGACGGCATCGAAGGAGGAGCTGAACAAGATCACAAAAAATGATTTTTTGAAGTGCTTCGAGGATTGGAAAAAACGTTGGCACAAGTGTATAATATCTGATGGGGATTACTTTGAAGGAGACAAAATAGATATTCATGAATAAATAAATAATTTTTGAAAAAACACAAAATTCGCGATACTTTTTGAACAGACCTCGTATTCATATAATTCAATGACAGAGTAAACTCTTTCTCTCTCTCACACACACACACACACACTCTCTCTCTCTCTCTCTCTCTCTCTCTCTCTCTCCCTTTCTTTGTAGTTTATACTTATGTTTTTCCTATACAATCATTCAGTAATAAAACATGATATAACATATTGCAAAATTGCAATATCGTTATGTCGTTTAATCATATGGAAGGAAAGGAAAAAAATGATAAACAGATATAGTCGCAGTGAAATGATACGGATAAAAAGTTAATACGACGATTATAACGTGAAAAATTATGCATACATTGCACGAATTCACGACACGGTGATATCTCGCGCTTGAACGTAAATGAATCCCAATCTGTTGAAAACATGATTTATCGATGACGAACCTGCATGGCGACAAATTTTTTCGCCGCCTCGGAAGCCTGTCTACCCATTTGCCGAGGCTCAATGACACGCACAACCATCTCGCCTCTTCGCTCGACAGCTTCGAGGGCCGCCGCTGTTGAAGCGTCATGATCGTTTTCGACAGTCTCGATCTGCTTGAAGATCTCTGTACTGATCCCGCTCACCTGCAACGGTAAGTCCTTCTATTTTAAGATACATATAGCAAGACTTTATATCATTGTTGCACGAATCGATGAAATTGCCTCGACGACGAGCGAATCTCCACATATATCTTTATTTTATTAAATAATAAATAAAACCGTAACGGGAAGATGAAATATATATGGGATACTCATAAATAATCTCATACTCATAATAAAGTATTTGTATACATTTTTTTATTTTTATAAATTTGTACTTGAACTATATATTTGTACTTGAACTATAGTATATAAACAATAGTTTCTTAATGTATATTATTTTGTTAAGACGTTTAATCTATTATATTATTCATTAAAAAATAAAAACTTTGTAAATTTTTAAGTGCTTCATTTTATAATACTCGATTAATTAAATAATTAATTTTTCTTCTTGAAACTTTCTAATGTTATTCATACTATATGTAAATTAGTTGACCAATAAATTATTATTTTTGATGTTCTTGTTCTTATTATTATTATTATTATTATTATTATTGTTGTTGTTGTTGTTGTTGTTTTTGTTGTGAATACTTCTGATCTAAACACGGAGATACTCGGAGAATACTGTTATATCAATAACTCGAATTAAAATTGCTACTTTGATACTGTTAAAGATAATTTGTTTAAGGAAAGTTTAAGTAAATCTTTTTGATTCAATAGTAATATCATTGAAATTTATACATCACACAGTATTTCAATACCTCGTGTATCAATTTAAATGATATTGCTATTGAATCAAGATTTAATCCAATTATGTTGGAAATTCTAATGACACACCATTTTTTCCAGTCTACATAATTGTATGAATTATATTAAAGATATCCGACAAAGTAAATCACTTATACAAAAGGTTCTATCTCTCACTGCGTACGACATTTATATACGTGACGTTGCCGAAAATAGTTTCTGAATTGCATACGCCATATATATAGGATGTTCCAGACCAACAAGGACAAACTTTGTAAAGGCGTAAAATGGATTGAGATGAATAAAAAGGAGCTATAGCTTTGGAGCACTGTGGCCAATTCCCTGAATAATTCACATTCAAAATGCACGAATATTCCGACATATTGCGCCTAATTGGAAATTTTCGACGTCATTATGCCTAAGGAATAAGAATGCATTAATGGAATCTTTTATACAATTATGTAAATCATACTCTAAAGATACCCGAGCGAGTAAAACACTTGCACTCGTCGAGAAAGTCACGTCTGACTTCGTATGACGAAAGTCAAATCTTCGAATACGAAAAAGCACAAATGAAATGACCGATGAATTCGAACTGGACACGTTTGATATATAATAGCGATTAGATCGCGTGAATAATGCATCGCAACTAAAGCATGCTGATATGGCTCCGACGATCTCTCATCGAGGCAGCTTCACAAGTAACAAGCAACACAATAGGATCCCGTAGAATGTCGGAATCCATCGTCGTGCTATCCGCCAATTGAAGTTTACTGACACAACAAGTACTAAATTCGTCCATTGTGTCGACAACGAGTTAATGAAATGTTCCCACTACCTTCCTGAAGTCTCCTTGAATGACCATGGGGGGTGGTTCCTTGGGGCGCAACTGGTTGGTAGGTGCCTGTCTTCCAGGACTTGCGCTTATGTCTGTTACTTCCCCCCGGCCCTCCTGTAATTAGGATAATAACCAATTATTTCCATGACCAGTTAACTCGACAATATATCATATCGATAACTATCATTAAATGAGGCACACTGAGTGGAGAGAGATGACGCGATTGCGAAAATCTGGTGAATTCATGCGGAATTCTCCGTCAATGACGTTATATGGCACGATACGGTACGAAATCATGAGAAAACTCGAAGCCGCAGATACCGTTCCCTTCATCGAAAATAGATCAATCAAGATCTAAATCAATGATAACCACAGCAAACAAGTTGCACGTGCCACGGCTTCGCCTACATATTCGCATATTCCAGTCTACATCGGCAATTATGTGAGTTGGATTTCCTTCGTCATATGTTATTTGTTACATCATAGTGCTTCTGAGAATCATATTATGCTAATAATAATTATAATAGACTCTTATCAATAATAGGTATACTATAGAGAGTGTGTATATGTGAGCGACTTTGCGAATAATTCGAACATTCCTCGGTTATACTTCGCGCGAAATATATATATATATTTCGATAAAGAAAAATTATTTGAATAATTCAAAGAAATTCTGTTTCTGAATGTTATTTATAAGTTGACGAACTATCATACTAGGATTCATGAGATTCGCGGAAAGCACTTTTCAGGAACACGTGACCTAGAACCATCACAACACGAGCATGAATGGCACAGCCATGAAGCAGAAATTCTTGTATTTACAGAATTTAATTGAAATTCATTCGGTGGATCGCGCCATATTTTCCGCGAGTACTTTCGAATCACGATGTGATTCCCATCGGTTTCAGCGAAACTGACAAAATTCGACAAATGTCGCATAAAGATCTTGTAGAGACTGTAATTTAGATACACTACTTTTCAACGAAACAATCGGGTCATTCGATAATATTCATCAAAAATTCTCGCGAAAGCAATAAGCGATGAACATTCATCTTAAAATTTCACATATTCAATGGTCGAGAGGAACAAAATTACATATGTCTTCTCTGATCAAGGAACCCTGAATTCGCTGAAATCTCACATTGATTTCGATTAGCATAATTTGTGGCCATGTGCGCGGCGATATAGTACCGATACTCAAGATTTACGACGAAGAATCATCTACAACACTCATCCCGCCCGAAATGAACACGACGTGTAAACCCAAAATTCTATAGAGAGAGAGAGAGAGAGAGAGAGAGAGAGAGAGAGAGAGAGAGAGAGAGAGAGCCTTTAACGAGCGACGTTCAGGAGTGTACGAGTGACGACGTTTCGCGGAAACTCATCAACCTGTCGCACTTCGGTGTTACAAACATCACCATAAATCCTCGCGCGCTCGTTGATCGTGCTGATGCTGATAGAATGTCCCGTATCGGGATCTCGTCAAAAGGAATGTACGCACCGCACCACGCGCACTTCGAGTAAACTTATCCACCTGTCACACTTGAACGAAGATAAAAAGAAAGAAAGAAAGAGAGAGAGAGAGAGAGAGAGAGAAAGAGAGAGAGAGAGAGAGAGGAAGAAAACCACAAACACCAGCGTAAATATCTGCTGAACAGGAACCGACAGGATAGAAGCGAGCCGCTCTTGCTCCAACGGAGATCGCCTTTCCTTTCAGGAACTTTTCTGAAGACAAAGGTGCCTTCGATTGACTGCACGTGCAGCTCGAGCGAGCTTATCCACCTGTCAGTACACTTCACACAGTCACTACCGGCAGGGTTATTCCGGCTGGTCGAACCCGAAGCACGACACGAAGAGATACTACCAACAGAGAGAGAGAGAGAGAGAACGCACCCCGCGGAGGCATATGACCGGGACGAGCCACGCGACGGTGCCGCACATCCGCTCACAGAGCGACAACAATGACATCCACGCCGCTGCGGCCGATTTGCAGCCCCTTTCGCTCGCTGTCGGTTTTTGGAGCTCCTCGCCCTTTTTGCCGGCCCACCACCACCGGTCTGTCTTCTCTGTCCGTCTTTCGGTATCACCCTGCCGGCCGAACGCCGCTGCCGTCGCGCGTGTCACGCCACCCCGTTGCGGTGGCTCCATGCGTGCGCGCCGCGAGTTGTCCTCCCACGTTAACACCGTCCAAAGATAATGACGGCCAGCGATGGTTCTTCTACATCTTCTTTTTCTTCTTCACACTTGATTCTATCCCTCTTCCGAGCGTTTCCGCAAGCGGCCGGTCTTTTTCTCCAAAATCTCACGTGATTGGTTAACGACGAAAGGGCACGCGTAAGACGAGCGGCTGCTTGATGAGGGTAATAGTACGACGGAGAGAAAAGGTGATAGAGATATGCAGAAAGGGAAAGAGAGAGAGTGATAGAAAGTGAAAGATGGAGAGAGAGAGAGAGAGAGAGAGAGAGAGAGAGAGAGAGAGAGAGTGTGGGNTGAAACCTTGCGCTGCCGTCTCGACAGCCAGAGACGCGTGTCGATCGCGTCTTCGAGTTTGTCGAGAGTTCGAAAGGTCGCGAAGAGAGAGAGAGAGAGAGAGAGAGAGAGAGAGAGAGAGAGAGGGAGAGTAAAAAATAAGAAAGAGAGTACGCAGATTACCTTGCGAAAGAAGAAGCACCCCGAGCCACCCCTGTCACACATCCTTGCCTACCCCATGGTGGCTAATATGGCGGGAAGCGGCGTTCAGGAGTGTACGAATATCAGTGAGGGGTAAAAGCCGCGCGTGCGCCATTACCGGGAGGTTACCGTGTCGCCGCACACGGCAGAGTATAGGTGAGTATCGACCCGGTGTGACGTCATCACACACCCCGCACTCCCTCAGCATGCCCCTTGCCCTCAACCACTCAGTCTCGCGGGCCATCGTCACCCCCCGCGTTCCAAGCGTCCTACACGCTCGAGCACTCCTACTCCCCGTCACAAACGTACGTACCGACCTCCGTTGCCACTACACCCCGCCAACCCCGATTCTGCGACCCACTCGATTTCTCTCTGTCGCGCCCGCCACTTCTTCATGTCATCCTCTTCCCATGCCATGCCGTCTTCTTTCCCACCTCCGCGTCTCTTTTCAACTTCGTCTTCCCATCGTCACGCAATACCCGAATCTTGTAACTGAGCTCCATGTCCTCCTCTCTTTCAGATATTTCAAAGTTTTTCGACAGTCTTGTTCGCACTTTTTGATCCGGATTCAGTTACACATAGTACAGCCGGCTCTCGCTTTATCTCGCTCATCTTCTGGGTCGCTCACCTTGGTTGAACGTCATAAACTCTCCTCCCCATTTCTCTTTTAAGTTTTTTTTTGCTGCTATCTCTTTCGATCTTTTTTCTTCTTTCCCTGTTCCTCTCTTTATTCATCTTCATCATTGCACGCATTTTTCTCGACTACTACCACCGTGCGTAGCCAAGTCCTTCCTCAAGCGGCTCGCTCTTCATGTTTCCCTCGTCTTGCACATGTCTTTCAANCCCTTTCTTTCCCCCCCCCCCCCCCATCCTCTTTCATTCTCTTCTTCTCCTCTTCGAAAAGTTGCATTCTCTATCTCCCAAGCGTGTGCGCAACTCTCCTGAATTGGATTTTCTTCCGTTTCGCTTATTTATTACTTATTGCAGTCGCTGGTATTTCATTTACGGGTGTCAGCGGTAGCATGGATTCCCCTTCGACCCCGTGACGACGGCAACGACGGCAACGACGGCGGCGACACCGGTGACGGCAACGGCAGCAGTAATTGTCGCTTTTTTTTGTTTACGGTGATGGATTTTTGCGCCTCATGAGAGTAGATTTTTTTGCAGGCACCCTCTGATCCTTGCAGTCTCGCACTCTTCTTTCGTATGACTCTTTTGGCTGTCGTTTCTTTAGCCTAAATGACGTCTCGACTTATTTCCACGTGTCCTCCTCTTCTTTCTTTCCCTCTAATTATTCTTTTCCTTCGTATTCTTCATCTTCTACTTCTTTATTTTACCCGTCGCAACGTTCACTCGTTTCTTCTTTCAATATCAATTCATACATCGCATATGTTTACGTTACTCTGCGTTATGCTTCATATTTCCCCAGTGACATTTTTTGACTTAACAAACATTTCTCTAACAAACAGCCCTTTCTCTTTCTCTCTCTCTCTCTCTCTCTCTCTCTCTCTCTCTCTTTTTCTCTCTCGCCGTGTCCGATATACTGTGTAACATTTACTCTTTCCTCAAGTTCTTTATTCTTCCGTCACATCTGTTTTCAAATCAGCTACTACCACCCCATCACGCCAACATCTGCTCCATATGATACGCAACTCCATTACAGACAGTTGCGACTTGAAGTCATTCGGTCCTGGGAGCGATAAATAAGCCTGAGGCGACGGACAAACGCTTGAAACGCCAGTAATGTGCTTTCTGAAATAGTCAATATCATCATTCTCTCGTTGACATATGCGAGTCGTTTTACAGCCAGAGGGGATAACTCTCTCAATGAGTGAGCGAGTGAACAAACGCGAATACGAATAGGGCAAGGGAAAATGCCGAATGCTGCGGTTGATGTCGTTAAATTTCGAACAGTGCTTCCATTAAAGCACTTTGCTGTTCGCTTTATTCGCGTCTAGATGAACGAAATGTAACGACAAGCCCGGGCTTGGTCGCAGGTCTGTAGGAATCAATGAAATGTGGGAAATGTGTCAGGTACAAGGAGCAGCATCTCGCGAGGAAGAAGAATCTTTTAATTAAAAGCCCTATTTAAATGTCGACTATGCTGCGCCGCGTTTCATTTCGCTCGAAGGAACGAAAAGTCAACGTAATAGTAATGTCACTTACAGCGAAATAGCGGAGCGGCTCCCCGTCACACGAGTACCAAAGGCTGGAAAATCGATCCTGTTGAAATTTCGTGAATAAAGCCGACCACGCACCGCAATAAAAGCCGCGGACGAGAATTCGTTGAGAGGAATGAGAGGAAGGGGGATGAAGGGAGAATTGAGCGTAAACGAACGAGAGCGTCTTCTACGAAATGAACTTATTTTCACCGTCGATAATCCGACGATTCCCAGAAAACATATTAACCGTCATTACGATAAGCTGTGTCATAGCGATCTTTGAATATCCGCTTCGAAAATTACGACCACGTACTGAGCCGATTTAATGTCTGTTTTGTGTCTCTCTCTATCTCGCTTCTTCTTTTTCACCTCCTCTTCCTTCGTCGACCGCCCACATCCTCTCTCGCCCAGCGCAACTTTGTCGCTGTTTCACTGATGTATCCAGTGACCTACGTGGATGCCTATCACGATGGTTACGAGGGAGGGAAATGGACGACCAGATTCTTCCCCACCATGCGCGTGGGAGTACGGGTACGAACGTACTGATATAATGGGTAGTAGTAATAGTAATAATAGTAGCAATAGTAGTAACAGTAGTAACACTTTGTAACATGAGGTTGACGCGGGTAATGCTATAATGGCGTACATACAGTATATTAAAGCCGCGCTCGCCATGCACATTTTCCTTCTTCAATTTAATTTTTTCCATCTGCAGTGGTGATCATTTTTTCTCGTTACAAAGACTAGTAGTTGGAGGAACGTCTTGGAGGATGCCTCCTTGATATGTCGAAAAATCCCTTTCCTGATTTTGGCGGATTTCCAATTTACGCCGCTACTGTTACATAAAGAACGCACAACCGCTAGACTCAGCGAGATCAAAATGATGTCCTGTTTAAGAATTTTCGAATTCCGCAAATAACTCTGTTATCATCCTTGTTCTTTCGGAATACAAAATATTTATATATAAGATATACTAGTATGTTAATATATAAAAAATATGAGATATGTAAGTATTTAAGAGTATATAAAATTTTATTAATTAATAATGTTATTTTTTGTTATATATAAAGAGAATATTTTATGTAGTTTCTTGCATATAAATTATTTTCAACTCTGACACATTCTCTAGCAGTGCATAAATGCCAGTGCATGTTGCCAGTAGAATATATCTTGCTAAACACATAAAATGTGTTTCGGAAAATACTGACAGTACAGATATCACTGTTGCTGAAATCAATATATTTCAGTCGTTCCGAAATTGCTAGTAGATTGGGACAGCACTGAAAATTGGAACGCATTTGTAATATCATGCAATATTGACAAACAACGTGCGTTCACAATATAATCTATTTAAAATGTGAAGATTGTATAAAAGTGAATTTGGAATTCCCACGCAGAATAGAAAATACTAGTAACATCAAAATGATGAGAAAATGACTATAAAACTCACTTTTATTAAATATCTAATATGAATATCTTTAATTAGAATAATTTTTAATTACGTTGCATTTGTGTGAATTTTGAACTCAAATAGGTATATTCAGACAACGTTCCGATATATATTTCCAATACTAAAAATTAATATTAGATCTTTCGTTTAGTATTGAGGGCTCTTTATAGATGGCTGTAATTATAAATCTAATAGAGATATTTTGAAATTTGATGCGTCATTTCAAAACTTGGATATTTCTAAAAATAATTTTACATGTCATGTGTATTCGTAAATATAACCGCACTTTTTAGTGCGATTGAAAATGGAATGTCATAAAGAGCATTTTCGTCATTTATTACTTCTCTGCTTTGATTCGAAGAAAACGGCTGCCGAAACTCACCGATTCATCTTAGAAACTTATTCTGTATCTGCTCCATCAGTTAACCCTTTGCACTCCGAACCATTTTGGACGTTAGCTACCAGCTACTCAGCGCCACTTTGTCGCAGAAACGTGCATTTACGAACCCTCATATTATATACAAGGTGGGCCATTTTAATCGACCTAGTCGAATATTTCGGAAACCAAGCCANGTCTGAAAAATTTTTCTCTCCCTGGCTTGGTTTTCGAAATATTCGACTGGGTCTATTAAAATGGCCCACCTTGTAGTATAGTATAGTTTTGGAACCAAGTAACATATTATAATGATATTGGACTTATATGAATTGGTAGACATCGAGAAATATATATTTGCAAAAAAAATCAATATTTTATTTTTTATAATTTTGTACAGTATGATAAACTTTGAAGCACTCCCCAATATGCATTGCAGGCTGATTTGTACACGTTTGACAATAATAAATAATTTGACGTTTTCCTGTCAGAACAAACAATACAGTCCCGTTTTCTTTCTCCCACATCGGGAATATGTAGTTTATTATTTAGTCTATTGTCCGCCGAAGATGTGGATGTTTTTTATATATCTTAGTAATTTTACCATATTTTGATTTGATTTCTTGTGCCATTTCAAGAGAAAACTTCAGGGAAACAGGCATTTCTCCAAAAGTTGTGCTGGAATAAGTTGATTCCCCGTAATCACTAATAAACTTTAATGTCCCCTCAGAGGGGACATCCGAGTGATATGCTAGAATTACGATGTCCCCTGAGAGGAGACAACGGAGTGCAAAGGGTTAAAATATGATGAGTATTGACGTTTCGACGTGAAAGTTTCGACGATTCAAAAGTGGTGATTTTAATTTAACTCTTTGCGCTCGAGGCCTTTTTCGCTCGAGCGAACCAACAACTCGAGAGGAGTTAGCTGCTCCCGCTTATTTCATGAGTTTTTTACAGTTAACTTAAAATGATTTCTGACACAATATTACACTTTAAACTTGTACATTTTAACATTTTACATATTTTCATAGTTCAAAGAAAGACATTTATTAAACATTGTCGCTTTCAGATTCACTATTTATTATTCGGATTTTTCGCCTTCTTACACCTTTGACTTCATCGCTATCTTCATCACTTCCCTCTTCCTCCACATGGACAAGCAGTCTATGTATAGATATAATTTCGTTCGTCATCGACGAAAAATTGAACTCGTCTTCACTTGAACTAATTTCTTCCTCGTATTCCATACTTATCGGGCTCAGTAACTTTGAGAGAAATATTCTGATTGCCAAGAAAGTTGAGTTCGAACTAACGTCGAAGACAGAGTCTGACCCGCGGTCGCGAACGTTTTTGAGATAAGACATCTCTGTAGCCATTACCTCATAATATTACACACAAAGGGCTAGGAGTAAACTCGTGAAGCGATATTCGTTAGGCCAAATCTAAATAAATACCGTTATCGCTCGATTTGCCGCCTCGATCCGAGTAGTGTCTGAGAGGCACCGCTCGAGTTGTCGCATCATATCCAGTGATGCCTGAGAGACACCTCTCGAGCGCAAAGGGTTAAAAGACAAAGAATTTTCAAATCAACCAAAAAAGTTCGATGATACCGAATTGCAGGCATTGTTAGATGAAAATTCAACTCAAATACTTCAAGAATTAACTAAAGCCTTAAATGTTGGTAAATCAACCGTTTCTAATCGTTTACAATAGGAAAAATTTAAAAAGAAGGCTAATGGGTTCCACATGAATTGTTTGAATTGGCTATTCAAAATCGTTTAACCATTTTCACTTTATTGTGTTTTCGTCACAAAAAGAAGCAGTTTTTGTATCAAATTGTACTGGCGAAGATAGAGATTTACTGTGACAATTCTAAGCATTAAAGATCATGAGTAGGTCCAGGCCATATACGTAATAATAATATATTGCCAGGGTGAGAGAGACGTCCTGTCTCGGAACTACGATTTGGGAATATGTCTTTCTAAGTGTATTGTGAACATAATGCGCATGCGTCGGATTGACGTCTCCGTTAATATATATATATATATATATATCACTAGAACTACCGAGAAAAAAACAAAGCTATTTCTACTAAAACCAGTCAAGATGACTGGTCTTTAAAAAATACGTAAGAATAGAATATTTTTATATTTATTAATTTATTACTATCTTACAAAAGGAATTTAAAGTTATGAAATTACAACTATTTATGGCATCTATAAAATATAAAGTAATTATTAGATACCAAAAGTTATGATTCACCATATTTCTTACAAATATAGTTTTTCTTCAGTGCATTTTCCGCATACATATTTTTTACACGTATTACAAATGATGGTAGTCTTATTATTATTACAGTACTCTATTTGACACCATTTGCGTGAACAAGGTAAGCTCTTTGATGTATCTTGGACATCAGCCTCTCGTGACTCCATTCCTGGTTTTAGATTTTCAATAGCAAGTTCACTTGCTAGTTGAAACATAAAGTCTTTTCTAGATATCTTCTCACCTGTTGTTTCCCTATACAAGATTCAAGCATTTATGCCAGCTAAACCTAAAATTTTGTAAAAAACTTGGAATGACCATCTTCTTGATCCTGATTTGACACTGTATTTCTTTGCCATTTGGTTTGTAATGTCTACGCCAAATTTAGTTTTATTTAAAACTCAACTGTTTCAGGTAAGCTCCTGTTATATTTTTCAATTATGATGGATTTATGTTTCGAACTTAATATAAAAACTTTCTTTTTCGGCTTACTTTTGTAAATTGTAAGAATAATCTCATTTGATCTATAAAACAATGATGAAAAACGAACCATTGCATCCTTCTTTGTTTTACAAATTTTTGGTAATTCCCTTTTGTTGCCGCGCATAATGCCAACCAGTGTGGTTCTTTTTGAAAACAATTTAGATGCCAGCAGTAAGCTTGTAAAAAAATTGTCAGTTGTTATGGATCTTCTTTTCATAGTATACGGTTCGATAAGTTTGAGTACGACAAATTTACTAAGTGGTTATGATGTTACTCCTGTTTCATCTCTTCCTAAATAAGGAAACCCATTTAGAATATATTTCGTTTGAACATCAGATGCCAGCCAATATTTAATTTGTCAGGTTTATTCGGCAAATATTGCGTAAAACGGCATCTGGCTTTAGTTGGAAAGAGTTGTTCATCAATCGTAATATTTTGTCCTGGCTTATAGCAATTCCTGCTATTTTGATTAAACCTATCCCATACTGTTGATATCAAAGCAAATTTATCATTTTTTAAACATTGAATTCTATCATTCTTTTTATCGAATCAAATAAATTTCAATATTTTGACAAAATCATTTCGACTCATGGTGTCGGAAAAGAAGCGTGGTCCCTATTTTCTGTTCCATAAATATAACAGTTTCAAATTATTTTCTTCGTGTGCTCCCCGTACATACAAAATTCCAATAAAAGCTTCAAATTTTGGTTTCGTTAGGGTCCATTTTTTACCCAAAACTCGAGAAGCTTCTGATTCCGTGCAAGATATTATATGTTCAAGGATATTGCTGTCCGTGAGTAATAAAAATGCGCTACTTATTTCACATTTAATAATATTTTTTTTGGCATATCCTGTGGGGCCGGATATTTCTTTGAAAATATTATGTAGTGGTAATCGTCCAGCACTAGACCCTTCTTTTATTTTTTTCCAACTGGTTCCGTTTGCGGCAATTTCAATTTGATGATCTTGTATATTTTCATTTTTATCTTCAGAACTTGAAAGCACATGAACACGTCATCTTTTACGTAAATTCAAAATATTTTTTAATTCACTGTCCGAGGACTCCT
Organism: Dinoponera quadriceps; assembly: GCF_001313825.1. NCBI lineage: Eukaryota > Metazoa > Arthropoda > Insecta > Hymenoptera > Formicidae > Dinoponera > Dinoponera quadriceps. The sequence continues at coordinate 16,747 of NW_014554411.1, read as the reverse complement.
GAACTTGGTTTATAATCTCATTATCATTATTCTTACTATAAAGTTCAATTTCATTTTCTTCTAATTCACCATTCTCGATATCAGAGCATTCCATAGGTATGTTCAGTAATTGCAACAGTTCAGAAGTTTTCAATCGTTTTGCGATTTTTAGGACTTGTAAAATATCGTTATATAAAACAAAATTATGTCTTATTCCAACGATTATGGTATGTTCCGTCGCGATCCTACAATCAAACCCTGCCACGTGCCGTACTTGTGCCGGTACATTCGAGATGCGTCCATTCTCTTAGCGCTGTCGCTAAGCGAGCGGAATTTATTTCTCGAGCGTTTCGGCACAAGTACAGCACGTGGCAGTATTTTACTTTAGACCTTACTTAGGATCGCGACGGAACATGAAATGCAGAATGACCGCGTGAAACGGCATCAATGTTATTGTTACGTTACACCACGGCTATGTTTATATGTCTATGTTGTATTGTCAGATAAGCCGTGACGTGCGATAAAATATTCTAACAAAGAGCTGATAAATCCATCTAAATATCTAATCAACGGTGTCGGGTTCATGAAACAGATTATAGGATACTTTTCCACATTGAAAAATAACAGTAAAAATGACTGGTATTGGTATAAGTAGCAATGTTACAAAATTATTATGATTCAGTGTAAAAAAAATGAAATTCGTTATATTACACCTTTATTTATCCCAGCAAAAGTCATTACATCATTGCGGAAAAAAAATATAACATAAAGTAGAAATTTTATAATGAAGTTGTAAAATCAGTCATTTTGACTGGTAGTTGTGGTAGTTCTAGTGATATATATAATATATTTTATTTATACATATGCTAAAATATATTTTGTTTTTCTTTTGGCGAAGACGTCAATCCGACGCATGAGCATTACGTTTACAAAACACTCACACACACACAGTGTGTGTGCGTGCGTGCGTGCGTGCGTGCGTGCGTATATACATATGTTCATATCTGATCGCTGCGTCTGCGCACTACGGTCAAAATACACATATCGGACATCGTTCGTCCTGCGCTTCTGAGATGGCTCTCTGATCTAAACTGCATAGGCTCACTGGCAATATAGCAGTATTACGTATATGGTCCAGGCCATCTACCGATATCAATTCCAAAACGCAATATCTACGAAAATAAGGTTTTGTCGTGCATTTGGTGGGATAATAAAGTCGTATATTATGAACTTCTGAAACCGAATCAGTCACAGCTGAGCATTATCAACAACGTATAATCGATTGGAATCGTACTTTGAACCAGAAACGCCCAATAATAGCTCAAAGAAACGCAAAGTGATTTTGTTGCAAAACAATGTTCGATCACACATTGCAAAAGCATTTAAATATACGTTATCAGCACGTTAATGGGAAGTCTTATCACATGCTGTATATTCACCACTGTACTTCTTCAGATTATTATTTATTTCATTCGACGCAACACAGCTTTGCTGACCAGCACTTCGAAACATATGAAGAAACGTAAAAATTGTTCAATGAATGAATTGTTTCGAAAGACGAATATTTTTTTTTTATCGCGGAATTTACTTATTGCCAGAAAAGTGGGAAAAAGTTATAGCTAGCGATGGAAAATGTTTTGAATAAAGTGTAATTTAATATCTTTCTAAAATAAATGTACTTTTTGCAGAAAATGCCTCAAAATTAACCAGAATACCTAAGTTTATTTTACATTTACTATAGATTTTCAGTACTACTAATGAATGTCAGAATGAGGTCTCAGTACTACAACCTCTCACTGGGCTGTTCAAAACCTTATTCGACAGGTATAATAGCATTTAATTGACCAATATTCTCAATTTTCTCAACAGTTATTAATAAAAGTGCTTCTAAAAGTGGCTTAGAAACCACATGATTGGCTGAGATGCACTTAAAAGCACTTTTATGAAGAAAAGTTGATACAGAATGTGGCCGATATTGTGTTCGAGTTTGCAAATCGGTGACATCGGTTTGCTCTGGTTATTCCAGGAAAGTCGTTTCATTAGCTACACAGAAGGAAAAGATATGGTTTATATAATCAGAAATATTTATTAGGAGTACAAATTAGTTCGGTCCGTTTTTGTGGTCAAAAATGCATTTATTTCAGAACAAAATGAATGAACAGATTAATCAAAGTATTGTCCATCGCTGGCTACTACTTTTTCCCACCTCTCAGGCAATTTTCGAATTCCATCTCAAAAAAATGTCTCGTCTTTTGAGGCGATCCAAGTTAAGAGCCAATTTTCGATTTCTGCGAAAGAAGTGAACCGGTGACCTGCCAAACCGTACTGCATCCGTCGGAACAACCAGTAATTAAAAGGAACAATGTCCGGCGAATACGGCGGGTGCAGTAAAATATTCCACTTGAGCGTTTCCAAGTAATTCTTTACGACTTTTGCGACATGAAGCCGAGCGTTATCATGCAGAAGAATAACTTTGTCATATCTTTGCTCGTATTCCGGCCGTTTTTCTCGTAATGCACGGCTCAAACGAATCAATTGTAGTCTACACCGATGGCCCGTAATGGAATCGCCAAGTTGTAGCAGCTCATAGTATACGACACCCTTTTGGTCCCACCAGATACACAGCATGACCTTCAAACTATGAATATTCGGCGTTGGTAATGTTGAGGTCGATGGCAACGATTGACTGGGGAAAGCGTAATATTTTTTTCTTCTTGGGGTTATCGTAGAATATCCATTTCTCATCCCCAGTCACAATGTAAAAAACCTCTCCTTTGTTGCCTTTGAATCAGCTGCTCGCAAGTAAAAAATCGCCTTTCAACGTCTCTCTGTTTCAGTTCATAAGGCATCCAATTGCCTTGCTTGTGTCATTCCCATGGATTTCAATCGTACGGAAACTGCTTATTGCGTAACTCCTAATGATTCTGCAAGCTCCTCTTGCGTTTGACTCGGATCTTCATCGAGTAATGCCTCCAATTCTTTGTCTTCGAATTTTTTTGGCTGTCCAGAGCGAGGCTTGTCCTCAACGCTGAAATCACCATTCTTAAAACATCGAAACCATTCCCTACATGATTTATCACTTGGAGCATTGTCACCATAAACTTCTACAAGCATTCGATGCGCTTCAGCTGCACTTTTCTTCCAATTAAAGCAGAAAACTAAAACCTCCCGCAAATGCTGCTTAGTTAACACAAAATTTGACATATTCGACACAGTAAAAAACAGGGGTTTTTTTATGAAACTCAAAGCGATATAAACTTAACATTATTGACAGATGTCTAACCTCTCTGAAATCACCGAAATCAGCTGTCACTATGAAACATTCATAACAGCCAGAGCCATCTTTTGAAAACGGACCGAACTAATTTGTACTCCCAATAGTTGTAAACAAATAGCTGCATCACTCTAGTTTTATTTGTGTGATAGGAATATATATAATGTTGATATGACTTAATTATTGTTGTATGTCAACTACATCAATGTAGTTGCACGTGATTTGATTATGGCAACTAGAATTCTGTTAGGAGATTATTTGTTATGGATAGGCTACCTATATAGTTGTGTCAATCGGATTTCTATAAAGAAGCGATTTCAGAAAACGAAAGTGGCTCGCAAACTGAGCCGCGACAAAGGCGGCTATTACGCACATAATTAGGTACATAACTTATGTGAAGAGTTTGTTTTGTCGACTTCGTTATCGCCGTTTCAATTTCATCGTTTCGATTTCATGGATGAGCGTTACTAAACTGCACTAAAGCGCATAAAGCTATCGCACCTTATTGCATTATTTGAGAGTATGTATGGTTAAAAAATCAAATTTTGTATTATTTTAATAGAAATAATTTTTACGAATTTTAAACGTCTGAAAAATATAAAATATTATTTTGTCTATATTGACAGAAAACCAAATTAATTATGAAACATTACAGTTATTTCATGGATATACTGACAATTCCAACTATTATCAACAACGTGGGTGAACAACTTAAACTGAGAAAAGGGAAATAAAGTCCATTTTTAAAGTTCGTATAAAGCGATTGAAGGACATTGTAATTAATAGTGAACAGGTGAGATAGGCAAATTATTATACTTTCATATTAGTTCAATTCTGAACTTTATTATATTTATGGAAAATGAGAGCAGAAGAGACAAAATTATACATATAAATGTAATGAATACATCGGTGTTTTCATCTTTGACTTCTATAAGTTAATATTCAGAATTACAGTTATCTTTACCAACATCATATGACGTTAAGACATTAGAGATAGAGACAACCACCGAGAAATAATTATGTTTGGAAGAACCGCTGCATAATGATCCAGTAATGCAAAAAGATGAGGATCCTTCGGAAAATGTAAATTTTTAATTTATTTATTTAATATTTTTCTATATAATGTGATACTTATTATATTAATATGAGATGTGAATAAAATTGACATGATTTCTTTTAATTTTCACTACATTTACAAAAAACAGCTTTTGGAAAAGTCTTACTTAAACTTCATAAGCAATCTGTTTTCAACAATAGTACAAGATATAACTTAGGAGATGGTCATACAAGGGTGGATGAAATATAAACGAGCCTTTTTAATTTGCGCGCCCGTTGGCGGCGTAAGGGATATGCAACGTTTTGGACAGTGGAGGGGGATCATGTGGAAAGCAGTAATAACGTTGGCGCGCCACGTGCTTTTTATTCTCAGCAGCAATCACGATGAGCGGGAAAGAGGTACACCCCGCAGTTACACAACGTGTTATTATTAAATTTCTCGTCAACGAAAATGTAAATGCTGCTGAAATTAGGCACCGTTTACTCCCACAGTTCGGGGAAGGAACTCTTTCATGGGCTCGGGTGAAGCAGCTCGGATGTAACGAATTTAAGAAAGAACGGGAGCGTGTTGAAAACATTGCCCACCCGCGCTGTCCCTGCACCGGCATCGCAACGCAGAACATCGAGGCTGTTCGAGAACTCATCGAAGGCGATCGGCACTTAACTGTTTTTGAAATCTCTCAGGAACTTCAGTTCGAGATGTCTGTCGGTCAAAAAGGCGCGGCATTCCGATCAGAAGTGTGTTGCTTCTCTATGACAACGCCAGACCCCATACCGCAGCAGTAACACAACAAAAATTAGCCAATATGCACTGGGCTGTCCTAGAACATCCACTTTACAGCCCAGACCTGTCACCATGCGACTTCCATATTTCTGGACCACTCAAGGAAGCCTTTGGTGGACAGCGCTTTACAACGAACGAGGAAGTGCAGCAGTTTGTGTGCAATTGGTTTGATACACGTCCGCGAACTTTTTATGATACCGGGATTAAAAAATTACCAGACCGTTGGAGGAAGTGTATAGATAAGATGGGAGACTATGTAGAAAAATAAGAAAAATGAAAATTAGAATTGATTTTGAAAAATATAATGTTTTTTTGCAAAAGGCTCGTTAAAATTTGATCCATCCTCGTACAAACAAAATATGGTATTCTAATAAAACGTAAGTACTAGTGTTTAATTGTTATTCTAAATTTATCTCCACCATCATAAATAATGAAGTAAATTACAAGTCATGTTGTGATGTGCTAATAACAGTTTACATACATGGTTCTATATCTTTCTTTGATTCTACATAGAGCAATTAGTCTTCATTTTTATAATATCCGACATATGTTGTTTTTGTAGAATTAGCGGTAAGAGATTTATATAATTAACTAAGTAGACTGTTGAATGTTCTCCTGGAGAATTTATTGTAAGTATATATGTTTACTTTATAAGTTTGTTACTTTCATTTATATTTCTGACATTAACTTTTACACAAGAAATATATATGACATTTTATCAAGTGAACAAAGGAAAAAGCGCTCTGCTGTTGGAAAGTTTTATGATGCATTCAAACCTAAATAACTTATGAAGTGTAACCTGCGAGGAACTGTTTTTGGTCAATCCTCTCACTCACTATCTTTAGAATTGAGCATGGCATCTATCCCCGCAACTGCTGAAGTAGATAATGTATGTGAAAATAATTAATAGTTCATTCGAAGAGTTCAGCCGAATGAATGAAATAATGTTACATAAATAATAACTTATTTCTTTATTAAATGATCTTAGTTTAAAAAAAAGCTTAAAATTTTTTAATGTCCAGCCTCGAGCCAAGGGAACAATTTAAAGAATACTGCCAATATATAAGTTCCATCAGACTGAGACAACTACGTGACAAAGAAAATGAAGATTTAAAAGTGGCTGATTATATTAACAAATATCCCATTTGTGACGTCCTGGTTACCTCAAGAACTACGAATTCCTTTTTTTTTATATGACTGGGAAGCAGACGGACTTCGTAAAGCGTTATTGTAGAAAGGATAAGATTACGATGGCTCGCCGTTAAACGCACCCTTTGTGTTTCCCAACGCGTCTTTCATCTTTTCCGCCTTCACGTGATCGGCCAGACTCAGGCCCTTCGATGGGATTAGGATCTTGGGATCGTTTATGACATCCTGATAATGTTAGAAGTTTTCTAGGCATCCGTTTTCCAATCTTCCATATCCGTTCANATACGCCGTCAAATGCGTCATGTGTTTCTCAACGCGTCTGTCATATTTTTCGCTTTCACACGTGATCAGCCGGATTCAGACCCTTCAATGGGATTAGGATTTTGGGATCGTTTATGACATTCTGATAATTATAGGAGTTTGCTAGGTGTCCGTTTTCCAATCTTCCATATCCGTTCACCACGAAACTTCCTCTCATTGGCGATCGTCATCTGCCACTCCCCAAAATCTTCCCTATAAAAATCTCACTCTCTAGCCACTCTAGAGTCAGTCAGTCAGCGTGAGTCAGTCATTTTCACTTCGCTTTCTGCTGCTGAACAACTCGCTGTCCAAATCGAGATCTCTCCAGTTAGTCAGTCAGTCAGAGTCAGTCAGTCGGTCAATCACTTCTTCTTCTTCTGTNCATTGGCGATCGTCATCTGCCACTCCCCAAAATCTTCCCTATAAAAATCTCACTCTCTAGCCACTCTAGAGTCAGTCAGTCAGCGTGAGTCAGTCATTTTCACTTCGCTTTCTGCTGCTGAACAACTCGCTGTCCAAATCGAGATCTCTCCAGTTAGTCAGTCAGTCAGAGTCAGTCAGTCGGTCAATCACTTCTTCTTCTTCTGTTGCTGAGTAACGCGCTGCGCAAGTCGGGATCTCTTAAGTGAACTATTTCTCTCGGTATTCCGGGATCTCATAAATCCGGTATACCACGATCAACGAATGTTCTACGTCCTCAATCAAACTCATGTTCTACGTACTATTCACCACAGTCGATTCACGTAAATCGTAAGTTTCTATTTCATATTTAAACATGAGTTTTAATCATTTTAATCCAATCTCCAATCCCACTTCACTCCTTAAAACATATACATACACTGCGTAATTATTATCTTCCTTGTATTATATAATGATGTTTTTATCGCCATACCGATGCGTTAAACATTTTTGTCACGTTAAATCCAATTATATTACATTAAGTTACACGGACTACTTTTTACTTAATCTTACTTTAATCTTCATCTTTTATTTGCATTATTCCAATAATGTTGATTTGTAAAAATATGTTTAATGTTAACCCACATATCTCATTGTTTAACTTTAGCTAACTGTTTCATCTTCATCTTTTAAATATTGTATTTCTTACAATGACTTTTCTCATCAATTTATCACTGTTATTAATCCATGTGAGAACCAAATTATGTTATTAGTATAATTAATAAACTGTTTTATTCAAAATGCCTTAAATTTAACCAACCTAAATTTAACCAAGTTGTTAAAATTATTCATTCATTTCCTTTCAATTACTTAAATTTGAATTCTCCTTTCAACATTCTTATATGGTCCTATCCCAGGTAAAGAGATTAAGTTCTTTGACCTAAATAAAGGACCACCTAACGTACGTTCTGTGATTGGAGTAAATGGGCCTCTCCAGACCTTGACCTTATCCGCAGACCTGCCAGTACGTTTAGGCCTCGCGAGTGCGCGAGTATGCGATGTTTTTTACGTACATCCTCTTCCAGAACGTAACACCGTTCTTAAACAGCCAGGAGGACATCTTTTGGTCTGTATTCTTTTCTTTACGGTCATATCATAAAAATTTTTTTTTCAGGAATTTTTTTTATTTTTATTTTATTTGTATTTTTTTCAACAGCTTGAGTATGATTTTTATGTTTATTTGAAAAAAGTAGCAAATCGTATGTTAACTCACTACTCACAATTTTCAACTAAAATTAAACATGAGCTGATCAAAATTGGTGTACAAAAAAAAATTTTAATGAGAAAATGATTTTCCTTAAATTTTGTTAATTTTAAATATCTTTCGCTCTAATTCTGATGTTGGTATAAAAAAGAAATCTTCATATTTTTTTTAAAGATTGCGAGGCTGCCGTGCTGTTTTATTATCCTAAACTCTTCTCTGTGGTACCAGTTAAAATTCCGCAGAGGAAGCCTTGGAGAGTCTCAAGAACAGAAATTCATGGATTCCTTGTGCTCTTAAAGATATGGTTGCTAGAGATGATTTAATTTTCACTAAAACTGAAACTTTTTTATGTTAACAGCATTTTAACATTTTACTGTTTTAAGGTGATAAATGATTTGGAAAAATAGTTCAAAGGCATGAAAAAAAACTGTACAAAGAAAAGGAACTGAACTTGAATTATTCCCATTAATAGTTGATACAAATCTTAAAAATATTACTGTTGGCTGCGTGGTTTTGGATGACCGGCCTATCAAAGTGGAATCACCACTAAGAGCAATTGAAATGTCATTTAAGGCTTATCACGTCCTTCATTGCAACTATCCTAATCAAAGTGAACGTATCTGGCTTGAAATTGAAAAAGCCCTTTATGGAATTCAAAATAAATGGAAAAGTGTTGTGGAAACAACCACCTAAAATGATACGTTTGATCGCATTGTTAAAATATGACTGAGCTTAAATTCAACTAAAAACATAATGCGTGTGTGCCCGGAGTATAATAATCACTTTAATAATATACGTACATTGTGACTGCACCTATGTATAGTGCACATGATAGACAAATATGATACATTCAGGTGCTATAAGAGGAGATGTTTTCGAGTATTTTCTGATTGGCATTTATTTCGGAGACATCTTGTATTTAATCATATTTCCTATATTTCTAACTCTCTTGGGAGCTTCTTTCTTAATGAGCGTAACGAAAGATCAAGCAATAATATAGACAATAGCGAATATGACATCGACAATAGCGAAGAATCTACTGGATTTGATGAGTTTATGGGATATCCGATTAATATTTCAACAAATCTAAATGATTTTATATTTCGCTTTTCGTCTAAACTCTATGCTTCATCAGGTCCTTGTAGTTTCGTATAAGAATTAATGATAGATATAAAATAACTCTTTACTGAATTTAAATCTAAATGTTACAAATAACGAGAAGTTGAGACATGATGGTTAGAATGTAATGCTATGGATGAACTTGGATGTTTGATTGACTTATTTCTTGAGTCTTTTCTAATTTTTCTTTTTTTAACTTCTCAACAGAATATCGTACATTCAAAGCGCTTAAAGAATCTGAATATTCAACTTCAATTCATGATTACATAATTGGTGATAGCATTGATAAAATTATTCATGGAGTTATGGTAAAAAAAATTGTTTCTATTCATGCACAATTTATACTTATGAGAATAACTTTTCAACAATTATTCACCTTGCCAGATATTTTTTCAGTCAAAGCACCACTTTATATGAGTGAACACAAGGAGGAGACTGAAATATTGAAAAATTTCATTCAATGTCAGTTATGGGGAAACAAGGTAGAAAAATATTTTAATGGGAAATTTGTAAATCCTTTATTTCTCTACTTTGATAATTTTGAGATCAATAATGCGTTAGGCTCACATGCTGTTATTCAAAAATTAGTAGCATTTCATTCTTCCATTGCATGTTTTCCTCATCAAGTAAATTCCTTATTGGAAAATACTTTTATGGCTGGTCTTTTTCATTCATCTGATAGAGTTATTTTTAAAAATCACAAAATATTTCATAAAATTATAGATGCATTGAATTTTCTACAATCTGAGGGAATTCGTGTTGGCATGGAAAGTGGATCTCAACAAGTCAACTTTGCACTAGGATTAATAATGGGTGACAATCTGGATTTAAATTCAATTCTTGGCTCTGTAGAAAGTTTCAGTGCTACATACTATTGTCGACTTTGCAAAATATACAAACAAGCTGTTCAATATGATTTTGAAAAAAGTAGACTACGGCTCGAAATTTGTATTGTTGATGTGCTTTTGGAAGATACTAAGGTAATTGGTATTAAAAAAAAGTCAGTTCAAAATGAAGTTCAACATTTTAGCATTGAGTCAAATTTAATTGTGGATTACTTGATGGCCTAGAAATGTGCTTTACTTTTTTAATGGAGTTTATATTCTATCACGTCGTTTATATACTTTTGCCTGTAGAAAATCGTTTGTCGTTAAATATTTTGAATTCAAGATTTAACAGTTTGGATTATCAATGTAATGTTTTTTTCAAATAAATCATCACATCTGATTCAAAAAAAATTACAGAGTAAGTCATTGAAAATAACTGGTAGTGAAATGTCGACTTTCATTCTTATATTCTCTGTGGTTGTGGGAGATCTGATTTCTGTAAACAATAATGTTTGGAAATTATACTTATGCGTCAAATTATGGATATTATTATGTGCCGAAAGTTACAGAGAAGTTATGCCAATATATTGAAAACAATGATCATTGAACATCTCAAGTTATTTAACACTAAACCTACCGACATTTCATGTATACCTAATCCTACCATGAGCGGTCAAATGACCGCTTCAAAAAAACATATGTATCTTAATATAGAAAGAGATTTTAGCCAATTGGATAGTAAACAAAATATTTTTCTGGTGCTACAATAAAAACCCGCTCCCCGCTTTTCTATTTAGAAAGTTTGATTTACCTTTATGCATTTTCAGCACATTTTTTACAAATTACAGCATTTTGTATTGCACATTTTCCACATACGTATTTTTTACATTTTATACAAATTTTGTTAGTCTTATTGACTTTACAATATCTTATTTGACAAGATTTCCGTCCAGAAGAATCTGTAGTTGTGTTTATTATTGTTTTTGATGAACATTCTTTGCTTAGCTGTCTCTCCTTCTGATATTCGGTCTCAAGCTCTTCTGCCAATTGAAATAAAAATTCTTGCCTCTATATTTCTTCACCCGTCGTTTCTTTATATAAAATCCAAGCATTTATCCCGGCTAAATCTAAGATATTGAAAAATACCTATAAAGGCCATCTTTGACATTTAGATTTTATACTATATTTTCTGGCCATTTGATCGGTTACATCTACACCGAATTTTGTGCTATTGTAAAATCTAATTGTCTCTGGTATACGGGTGTCACTTTTTTCAATTTCAACGGATGAATGCATTGAACTAAGTATCAATACTTTTTTATTGGGTTTAGCTTTATAAATTGAAAGAATAAAATCATTCGATTTGTATAATATTGTTGAGAAGCGTGTCATACTATCCTTTGCCTATCTTGCTAATTTTGGTAGCTCTCTTTTATTTCTGCGGATAGTTCCAACAAGCGTAGTTTTTTTCCAGAAGTTTACTCGCTAATGACGCGCTTGTAGAAAAATTGTCAGCTGTTATATTTCTCCCATGGCCCGTATATGGTTCTGCTAATTTCAAAGTTACAAACTCCCCAAATGGGACCGATGATTCTCTCCCTTCATCTTTTCCCAAATATGGAAAGCCGTTTACTATATATACTTACTACTTACATCGGAAGCTAACCAGAATTTTATGCCAAATTTGTCCGGTTTGTTGGGCATGTATTGAGTAAATCTACAACGTGCTTTTGTAGGAAACAATTGTTCATCTATAGCAAGATATGCTCCTGGTTTATAACAGTTTTGACTGTTTTCGATAAATTTGTACCAAACTTCAGAGATCAAAGCGAACTTATCGTTTTGTAAGCGTTGGCTTCGTTGATTTTTGTTGTCAAACCGAATAAATCTCATGATTTCTGTGAAGTCATTTCGGCTCATAGTTGTCGAGAAAAATGACGGACCCCATTTCGTGTTCCATAAATATGATACATCCATATTTTTAGCCTCATATGCGCCACGTGCATATAGAAGTCAAATAAATGCATATAATTTTACAATAGATAAATTCCATTTCGTTTTCAACACTCGAAATGCCTCTAATTCCATATATTTTCTTACATGTTCAATCATGTTATGATCAATAATCAAGGAAAATGCTGACTCAACTCTGCCCTTTATAATATTTCGTTTAGCGTATCCTGTCGGTCCTGATATTTCCTTGAAAATATAATAAATCGGTGCTCTTCCGCGATTAGACCCTTCTTTTATTTTTTGCCAAACAGTTCCGTCCATAGCAGTTTCAATCTCTTCCTCATTTTTACTTTCGGAACTAACTATAAATCTCTTTCTTTTTTGTNGCTCTGCCCTTTATAATATTTTGTTTAGCGTATCCTGTCGGTCCTGATATTTCCTTGAAAATATTATAAATCGGTGCTCTTCCGCAATTAGACCCTTCTTTTATTTTGTGCTAAACAGTTCCGTCCATAGCAGTTTCAATCTCTTCCTCATTTTTACTTTCGGAACTAACTATAAATCTCTTTCTTTTTTGTCCTCTTCGTATATTCAAAATATTCTCTTCGTCCGTATCACTGTCAAATAAGTCACAATTATTTTCTACTGTATCATTATCAATATCGGAAACTTCTTGGTCATCTTCCGAACAATCCTCGTCGATATTATTTATTTTGTCTAATAAATTGATATTCCTCGAATGTCTTGAGATTTTTGGGGATGAATATACAAATGATAAAGTAAAAACTAAAATATAAAAATATAAATCAAACGGGGCAAAAACATTGAGACCAGAAATAAAAAAAAACAATTGTAAATCATACCACAAAATATTGTTGGCTCTGTTGACTTTGTCGAAACTATCACTTATACCACGTAATAATTTCTATTATACACTGTGAAATTTTGATGCTCTCTATTCGGATCGCAAGACCGTACTGTCGTAAAAAGAACGCTATGCATTTGTTCCAATCGCGCTATGCATTTGTTCCAATCGCGCTTTCCAAAGAATATAGTCGTAAATAACATGAATTTTTCAAATGGTCAAATAACCGTTCGTGGTAGACTAGACATGCTATAAATTTTTTTCGGAAAGTAAACAATAAAGAAAGTTGTGAATATTGAAAAATGGGTTGTATGTATATTATAGGAAATTTCAATAAGCTACATGGTAATACAGTAACGTTGTATACGAGAAATTCTAAACGAAATTTCAAAAACGGTCATTTGACCGCGCATGGTAGGTTTAGTGTTAAGGACTTTTCCGAATGAAAGAATGAAGCCAAAGGGACAACTTTATTCAATACGGCACAGTTCTTGAACAATCTGCGCCGCTTATAAATCTTTCTTCAATTCGATTTGAAGGTAAGCACAAAGATAAAAAAGGAGAGGCTAACTGTAACACATAGAGGAAAAATGTTTCGAAAACTTTGTGAATTAAAGAACAACTAGGTTTATCATATTGTTTCAAGTTAAAAAAAGGACTTACTTTACGAAGATAACGGAAGTGAGAAATGTTTAGATCATATTTCTTTCTGTGAAGATTTCTTTCTCTTCTCATATTCAATTCCTTCAAATTTCAATGGACCTTGCCTCTTGTTGAGTTGGATAAAAATTTGTAATATAATTCATCGTTTCTGGATTTGACTTAATAACATTTTGTAAAGAATATCACAATATTTTCATATTTGGTTTGGTTAAAAAAATATTTCAAAATGATGAAGGAAAGATATTTTATGTCGTGTTGTGATAACTTATGGTTTAAATTCATGCTTATGAAGTAGAATTAACTACGAACTTAATTAGATATACAAATGAATTTTCCAAAATTTTTAGCTAAATTCGTGATTTGTTTTAAAAGAAAATAAAACAAATTTTTCAATCAAAGTATTCGCTGTTGCTTTCTATAACTTTAAGCCGTCTTTCAGGCAGCTGATGAATTCCATATCGGAAAAATGCTGTGTTTTTTGACACGATAAAATCGACAAGGCATTTTCAGATCTCGTTCACTGATTGGAAGTGAGTATCGGACAAGGTGGATTGCATCGACCGGAACAAGTAATAATCGGATGGAGCAATGCTTAGTGAATACGCCGGGTGCTGCAAGACGCCCCAGCTAAGATTCATTATGGTATCTTTTGTCTATGTGTGGTCTGGCGATGTCATATAACTGTTTCACAGAACGTTCTCCTTTGCCAGTATACAAGTGTTTCTGTAATAAAACTTGATTTAAGTGGATTAATTGGCGTTGGTAGCAGTCCGCAGTAACTGTTTTACCTTGTTCCAACAGCTCATAGAGCACGCCCTTGATATTCCACCAAATGAAGAGCGGAATCTTCTTTCCAAAGCGATTGGGCTTTGCGACCGATGTTGACGGTTTGCCTAGATTTACCCATAACTTTTTGGATTTCGGATTGTCATCGAGTATCCATTTTTCATCGCCTGCAACAATTTTCCACAAGAAAGACTTTCAATGCTGCTTACTGAGAAGAGAAAGACATGCTGCCACTCGTTGATTTTTGTTAGCTTTAGTGAGTTCATACGGAATCCGTTTTCTTCTTTTTAGAACTTATATATTTCATGCAGGCGTTTGGATATAGTTTACTGCGTTATTCCCAATTGCTCCGCAAGCTCCTTTTGCGTTTGTTGTTTTGCGAATTCTCGGCGAATAGTTGTTCCAAATCATCGTTGTCGCATTTTCGAGGGCCACCATTACATTTTTTGTGGATTAGACTGAAATTACCAATTTCAAGCCGCTTAAACCAAAATGCGCACACATCGAACGACACAACAACTTTGCCCAGAAAGTAACAAATTGATTCGCATGCTTTTGCAGCATTTTTTCCTTGCTGGAATTCATAATGAATACAGTGTCAAATATACACCTTATCTGTTGACTCTACTAAACTGAATACATTGGAAAGTTATGTTGGGCCTTTCGCCGCTAAATGTCATTAATAGATATATGTCAATACTCTATATTCGCAAAAGAGCGGGAAAATCAATTGATTTTAAAATTAATATCCTAAGTGCTTAAAAATATTTGGATTATTCATTTTCACATCTTATATATATATATACTACATGGGCTGAAAAGTCCCGGGATTCTTCAGTAGGTGGCGCCACTAGAAAATGAACATGATTTATTTCGAGAGGTTCATCTGTCACTAGTTTATGTGTGAAATTTTATGACATTTCGTTCATTCGTTTACAAGCTACAGTCGTTTAAGTGTCGCTACCTTCGCCTTCGTAAAAAAAAATGGAAAAACAGGAATATCGCATATTGATCAAACATTGTTTTTTGATGGGAAAAACTCCTGAACATTCAATGAAATGGTTGAAGAAATGTTATCCCACATCTGCTCCTTCGAGAAGAACAGTTTATCGATGGTTTAATGAATTTAAAATGGGTCGTACAAGCACCGAAGACGCACCTCGCTCTGGAAGACCAAAAGAGGCTACGAATGCGGAAATCGTAAAGCAAGTGCATCGAATCGTTTTGAGTGATCGTAAAGTAAAGTTGCGCGAGTTAGCTGAGGCCGTTGGTATCTCAAAAGAACGGGTGGGATACATTTTGCACGATGTTTTGGATATGAAAAAGCTATCTGTGCGATGGGTACCGCGTTTGTTGACTGTCGACCAAAAACAACAGCGCGTTGATGATTCAACGGCCGGTTTGGCGTTGTTGCAGCATAATCGAGCGAACTTTTTTCGACGTTTTGTGACGATGGATGAAACGTGGATCCATTACCATACGCCTGAGTCCAATATGCAGTTTGCAGAGTGGCTGAAAAGCCATGAAAGCCGACCAAAGCATCCAAAAGACCAACGCTCGGCCGGGAAGGTTTTGGCCTCCGTTTCTTGGGAGACACATGACATAATCTTCATCGATTACCTGCAGAAGGGTAACAGTTACGGGAGAGTATTATGCAGCGTTATTGGACAAACTGAACGACGGAATAAAGAAAATACGGCCCCATATGGCGAAGAAAACAGTTCTGTACCATCACGATAACGCATTATCACACACGTCCTTGAAAGCGATGTCCAAATTGGACCAATTACGATTCGAATTGGTTGCTCACCCTCCGTATTCTCCAGATTTGGCCCCCAGCGACTATTATCTGTTCCCAAACTTCAAGCGGTGCCTCCAGGGAAAGAGATTCACATCAAATGAGGAAGTCATCGCAGAAACCAAGGCGTATTTTGAAGGCTTGGACATTTCGTACTACAGAAAGGACATCGAAATGTTGGAAAATCGCTATACCAAGTGTATTGCACTCGAAGGCAACTATGTTGAGGAATAAATATAATTTTGCCCAAAAAACGCTTGTTTTCATTAAAAATCCCGGGACTTTTCAGCCCATGTAGTATACATATATATATATATATATATATATATATATTACTACATTAATATCTAATAATTATTATTACATAATTAATAAATTTAAAATTTGACTCAATGTTAAAATGTTGAACTTCATTTTGAACTGACTTTTTTTTAATACCAATTACCTCAGTATCTTCCAAAAGCACATCAACAATACAAACAACCGGAATATGGAAAAAGGCAACACAAAGTCAATTTGCTCCATGATAAT
>NW_014554410.1:0-277 GCF_001313825.1 Dinoponera quadriceps | reverse complement strand
ACACACTGTAAAAAAATACCCCGACTAGTGAGAGGCAAGGGGACTCAGTGTAAAAAAGCACCCCGACTAGTGAGAGGCAAGGGGACTCACTGTAAAAAAGCACCCCAAATGAGACATATTTTTACCACATCCACGCCGTTGTCTCTGGGTTACGCTAAGAGTAAAACATCACAGTAAATTCAAGGCAGACATTTGATATACTATTTAGTACTTTCATTAAATAAATATTTTAGATAACAAAAACTAAATGCCCAATCAAAAAAACTGTCGTAAAAAT
>NW_014554409.1:0-260 GCF_001313825.1 Dinoponera quadriceps | reverse complement strand
TTAAGCGAGCGAAATCATCGCGAAATATTCGCAAATATAAATATTGCCGCCGCGCGCGCTAACAGTCTCCGCTCCGTTGCAGTCGTCTCAATACGCGGAACATCGCGGTTGAAACGCCCCGTCCCGATTTATTTCCATCGACGATTCACTTGCATTTTTCAGTGTGTTTCATTTTTAAGGTTTTTTCCAGACGCTTTTTCTTTCTCTTTTTTTAATTTCCGATTCGTTCACGAAAGGCGATGAAAGGCGGCTCTGTCGGG
>NW_014554408.1:0-9662 GCF_001313825.1 Dinoponera quadriceps | reverse complement strand
ATTGGCTCATGCCATGAAATTTTTTCTAATGTTTTGGGTATGAAACGCGTGGCAGAAAATTAGTTCCAAAATTGTGAATTTTGAACATAAACAACGGCGAATGGAAGTTGCTCAGGAGTCACTAAATAAAGTCAACGACGATGCAGAATTACTGAAACGTGTTATAACAGGTGACGAAACATGGGTTTACAGATATGACGTCGAAACTAAGGCTCAATCGTCCCAGTGAAGGCATTCTGGCTCGCCAAGACCGAAAAAGCCTCGACAAATGCGGTCGAACGTGAAGGTTATGCTCATTTTGTTCTTCAATTTTAATGGCATGGTGCATCATAAATTCTTGCCACGAGGTCAAACGGTCAATAAGGAGTGTTACCTACAAGTTCAACGCCGTTTGCGTAAAGCAATCCGAAAAAAACGCCCGGATTTGTGGAAAAACAATTCATGGCTTTTGCACCACGATAATGTACCTGCTCACACTTCATTGCTTGTTCGTGAATTTTTAGCCAAAAACAATACTGTAATGATGCCACAGCTTCCATATTCGCCAGACATGGCACTGTGCGACTTTTGTCTATTTCCAAAAATAAAGAGAACCTTAAAGGGCCGTCGTTTTACAAGCATAGATAACATTAAAAGCGCATCGCTGAAAGAGCTAAAGGCTATCCTAAAGATCGAGTTTGAGAAGTGTTTCGAGGATTGGAAGAAGCGCTGACAAAAGTGCATAATATCTAATGGGGACTATTTTGAAGCCGACAACATTAATGTAGACGAATAAATAAATATTTTTTTCAAAAAACGAAAATTCCCGTTATTTTCTGAACACACCTCATACATGGGCACAGATAGTAATAATCTAGATAATTTCAAATGGTTACGCGGATGGTATATGTTCAATGTAAAATCATATGCGACCAAAACGTCGCAAATAAGATAAATTGTTTGTACATTTTTATCTTTCCGTAAATTTTTAATTTAACAAGTATCTTATAAAATTAGTACTATCAAAGTAAATATTTTAGCTTAATGGCAGTCGGATAGCATAATGAAAATCATTTATCATCGATTTCATCGGTAATGAAAATGAATCTGATTACCTCGGATTGCAATTTTTGTAGTGCAGTAAGTCGTTCCATGCGGGATGCCATGTAACGCTGCCACCGATGAAATTGCCACAACGTGACCGTGATTTCTTTCGATCATATTTGGTAGGAATGTTTTCATCGTCTAAAAATAACGTTCAATCAGATAGATATTGTTTTTGTCGCATTTTATTTGCCTTTGTTTTTAATATACGCAATTATTTGTGATAAATACACTATAAATATTTCCGCAAATAATAAAATAACATTAATGGCTCTTTTATACAATTTACACATTTTCTCTCTTTCTCCTTTTCCTTCATTATCAAATACACTTGCCCAATAGTGCGCCATAAGATTAACATCCACGACCCGAGAAATTTCATTAATGTCGTAATTTAATAATGTTCGAAGAGGTGCAATACCGGCATTGTTGATTAAAATAGTAACATCTCCAACTTCTTTTTTTACCTTTGCTGCCACTTTGAAGATTTCATTTTTGTCTGATACGTCGCATCTATAAGGCCCAAACAAATATTAATTTATTTCTAGAAATGATAACTAAAACTGTGTTAGTGCTCACTTCAAAAAATATTTCAATTATTATGCATTATTTATTAGACTTTATCGGAAATTGCATAAAACAAATTTTGGAAACATACGTATTTTTAAAACATACCGATAAGCATGTACTGAACTTTTCTCCATTTCTTTAATTTTATTCATTGTCTGCAAGTTGGTTTCTTCATTGATATCCCAACATACTACTGTTGCTCCCAAGGACGCATAACCAATTGCTAATTCTCTTCCAATTCCGTGACCTGCACCAGTTATCTGTTACGATATATAATAAAGAGCTAATTATATTTCTTATATCAAGGCTAAAGGGATTGTCTTACTTTCTCTTCGAGAAATTTCGCAACGCATGCCGTATTCAATAGGGATATGTATCTTCAGAGATCTATAGAAAAATAAAATTCTGCTACTGAATATAGGATGTGTTTTAAAAAAATCAATAAAATATAAATGTTGGAACTTTATATTTTTCAACTGCCCAATCGAGCTTTCAAAGGAATTCCATACTTGACAATATTACCGACAGAACACAGATCTTTTTGCAAAATTTATGTTTTATTGGTTGCGCAGAATTATAAATGCTTTCAAACAATAAAAATACGCGTGTGAATAAATTCAAATATTATTCAGTATGTGATGAAAACGATGAAAAATTTCAAAGCAATATCTCCAGCTATCAGTTGGCGTAAATATTTATCTGATATACGAGGGTGGATCAAATATAAAAGAGCCTTTTGCAAAAAACCATATAATTTTAAAAATCAATTCTAATTTATATTTTTTTATTTTTCTACATAGTCCCCCATCTTATCTATACACTTCCTCCAACGGTCTGGTAATTTTTTAACCCCGGTATCATAAAAAGTTCGCGGACGTGTATCAAACTAATTGCACACGAACTGCTGCACCTCGTCCTTCGTTGTGAAGCACTGAATTTGCATTAGTCCACCAAGGGCTTCCTTGAGTAGCCGACACATTTGGAAGTCGCATGGTGACAGGTTTGCGCTGTAGGATGGATGTTCTAGGACAGCCCACTGTATATCGGCCAATTTTTATTGTGTTACTGCTGTGGTGTGGAGTCTGGCGTTGTGATAAAGAAGCAACACACTTCTGATCGGAATGCCGCGCCTTTTTGAACGATGGGCAGCTCGAACTGAAGTTCCTGAGAGATTTCAAGAACAGTTAAGTGCCGATCGCTTTCGATGAGTTCTCGAACAGCCTCGGTGTTCTGTGTTATGATGCTGGTGCGGACACGGCGCGGGTGGGCAATGTTTTCAACACGCTACTTTCTTAAATTCGTTACACCACTGCTTCATCCGAGCCCATGAAAGGATTATTTCTCCGAACTATGGGAGTAAACGGTGCCTTATTTCAGCAGCATTTATATTTTCGTTAACGAAAAATTTAATAATAACACGTTGTGCATCTGCGGGGTGTACCTCTTTTTCTCTAATCGTGATTGCTGCTAAGAGTAAGAAACACGTGGCGCGTTATTACTGCCTTTCATGTGACCCCCCTCCTTTCTAAAACGTTACAGATCCCTCACGGCGCCGACGGGCGCACAATTTATAAAGGCTCGTTTATATTTGATCTACTTTCGTAGAAATCTTACATCTTGTACGCATCGAATGTGTCAATGTTCTAAATAAGAAAGTTTCAAGACAATATTTTAATATCTTTTTAGTACTATTTAGAGGCCCAAAAGGATATGAAAAGTTTATAGAATAATAATTATATATCTTGATTAGATTTCCCCCATTAGATATGAAAAAACAGAATATCGTACATTTATTGCATTTAAATTTATATTATACTCACTTTACGTAAAATATATATCTATAAAAAATAAGAAATAAATAGCATAATCATATCAGTGTTCACGTTACATAACATTTCGAAGATCACTTCTACGCTATCGACACATATCAAATTCGTCAAAGGTTAGAGCATCCTTTAAAAGTTCCTTTAAAAGCCAATATCATGCATTATGAATACTGATTAAATTAAGATTGCAAACTGCGAATCGTTGACCGACTAATTAGGTATAAAACTGTTTTCAATTAAGTTGACCAAAATGTCTTTTCGTTTCTTAAAAAAAGTTTGAAGACGTTCACTTGCAAACACAAAATTTTATTAATATATTAACTGTTTAGTTCGTTCATTATTCCGTCTTCGAAGTATTTTTTTATTGGATTAGAACAAAAGTTCGTGGCGTTTTGTAAATTAAATTCTAAAACGATATTTGTAAATATTTATACGTAGAACTATTCAACTACATTTATGTCATTCTATTCCACTATTCCACTTTCTGTCATAACTGGTGAGTTTAACCTTACACGTATTTATTGTTCTACTCTAGCGAATAGTTTTCTGCCTTTATTCGCCCTTTGCGGGCCGTTCTTTTTGCAGATCTTGGCCTAGCTATTTGTTGGCCTTATTTGTAATAAAAATTGAGCCCTCTTTGCTGTCTACTGTTTTGAAATCAAGGTTTGGTTTCGGCATAATTTCTTTAGAATATCATTGTAATCAGCTGACCCGTGCGTAGGCTGCAAGTTCTGCGCAGCCATATGAGGTGCTGGTGGTGTTGGCGTAGCGGTGGTTCAAATGCTTATCAACATTATGTCCGACGCGTCAAATATAAATCGATTTGGTAACGATACACTCACACAAACAACCTATATAACGGCGGCAAACTACGTTTTGAACGTGCAGACGTAGATATAGACGCAAACGTTGCAACAACATAATCAAAATAACCAACAGAACAAAAATCTTGAGCGAGGACAAAACTGACAAAAGGTGGAGTATAAAAAAGAATGAGAAGTAATCCCGAAAATATTGTTATCAAGAAATTTCAAATTTCTATTAACCATTATTTGTTAAAAAATCCAGTTGAAACCAGCAACAGTTATGAAAAATTAAATGATGAAACAACTATATATGGTATATGGGACATTCTTTTACAAACTGTACAGATTTGGTCGAAAATTGATCGACACATTTTTGATTTAGCTAAAACTTTTTTTACGTGTTCTATATGACAAAAAAAGATATACCTATTCGAGAATTTTTTTGTTTCATTTTTTTGGAAAATAGAAAGGACGTGAAATTTGAGAATTTGGTGATGTTTGGCTTGAAGTATATTTTTAAAAAATGCATAACTCTGGTTCTATTTGAACTACAGATTTCATTTCTTTTTATTTTGAAGGTAAAAGAACGAGCTTTAATAAAAAAGTACTTGAAAAAAAAAATAATTAACAAATTCAAATGGTTATAAACAATTAAAATGTCTAAATCGATTTTTAACAATTTCCCCACCCTCGTATCAAGTTTTTAATATTTCTATCGTGTTCTACGTCAAATTTTCTTTCGAAAACGCTTTTTTAGTCGATGGACAAATAATTATTACTATAAGAAAAAAATTAATTAATCTAGCAAAGACTATTATGTTATATAATACTGGACGAGGTACTTATTAACTAATTATAACGTATCGAAATATTAATAAAGTAATTAACATTTTTCAATAATGATGTTTTTTATTTATTTATTTATTTATTTATTTCCTCAATTTTTTATAAAGTCTTCTTAGCTAACAGATGAGATTATTTAATCTAAAAAATGGAATAATTATTAATATTTCAGAGAAAAACGACATGAGACAAGAAAATGGGCCGTGCGGTGTGACCCGCGCGCCGATGTGACGAACCGCGCTAGAATAATTAATTTTTTTCTTATAGTAATAATTATTTGTACATCGATTAAAAAAGCGTTTTCGAAAGGAAATTTGACGTAGAACACGATAGAAATATTAAAAACTTGATACGAGGATGGGGCAATTGTTAAAAATCGATTTAAACATTTTATTTGTTTATAACCATTTGAATTTGTTAATAATTTTTTTTTCAAGTACTTTTTTATTAAAGCTCGTTCTTTTACCTTCAAAATAAAAAAAATAAAACCTGTTGCTCAAATAGAACCAGAGTTATGAATTTTTTTTTAAATATACTTCAAGCCAAACATCACTAAATTCTCAAATTTTACATCTTTTCTATTTTCTAAAAAAATGAAACAAAAGAAAAATCCTCGAATAGGTATATTTTTTTTGTCATATAGAACACGTAAAAAAAGTTTTAGATAAATAAAAAATGTGTCGGTCAGAAAGGTGTTCGGTTTGTAAAAGAATATCCCATGTACGCGTATTCTGCGGTAGACTCTGTGATCGAGGCGTACTATTCATTTCTCTTTTTGACCCTATGATCTGAATAATTTCTTTATTGTTTCGCTTTATTTTGCAATTGCAGTTTGTATTATTAGCACATTGGCGACGGATGACGCGAATATGCGTAAGCGACATCTTCATACATCTATCTGAATATATTGGGTATACAAGTATGACTTTACAGATTGTCAATAGATGGCGAAATTCGTAATACTGGCATTATGTTGAAGTGGGCAATATATGTACTTCAAAGGTGTGTACGCAGCTTTAAAACGTAGTACATGTTATTTGATTGAAGTATTAACAACTATTATTTTTATCGCATTGAAAATGTCCAATTTTGTACCGGAAAAACTCCATTTGAGGGAGGTAATACTTCATTACGTTTTCTAAAAAAAAATGGAACTAAAAATCGTCGTTTGCCCGTGGAAGCTTACAAAGAACATGCTCTATCGTTAAGCATATGTGCAAAGTAGTTTAAAAAATTCATAAGAAATGAATTTCATTTGGATGATAAAAAGCATGAAAAGCCACTGATAAAATTTGAAGTTATATTATTGGAAGCATTACATGACGAAGATGTATGTCGAACAGAAAACAGTTTTATTTCATTATTTTTTTTTTTAGAAAAATTAATGAAGTAAAACTTCCTTCAATTGGAGTTTTTCCGGTACAATAATCGACATTTTCATTGCAATAAAAGTAATAGATATTTGCACTTATGTCAAATGACATGTAATACGTTTTAAGGCTGCGTACACACCTTTAGTATTGATGCACATCTATCGCACCAAAGTTATGTTGTGTATCTGGTGGGATATGAAGGGTGTGGTGTATTATGAGCTTTTGCAACCGTTTTAAACTATCACTGGTGAGCGGTACCGATTACAATTAATATGTTCGTACCGAGTTCTGAAGGGAAAACGTCTGGAATGGGAGAATAGACATGATAAGAAAATTTTACAGCATGACAACATCAGAACACATGTGCATGGATCCGTCAAGAATTATCTAGAAAGAGTGAACTGGGAGATTCTGCCTTACCCGCCGTATTCACCAGACATTTCTCACTCATATTACTATTTGTTTTGGTCCATAACGTCGGTCCTTTCTGGAGAGCGATTCCGTTCTTATGAAAAAATTAAAAATTGGCATGATAACTGAATCGCTTCAGAACAACCAGACTTCTACCAACGTGGGATTCGTTTATTACCTGAAAGAGGGGCCAACGTTGTGGTTTCAGATGGAGCACACTTTGAATAAAATAAAAATAATTTTTATGTTCCAAATCAATCGGTTTATTTTATCAAAAAATCTGTAAAGTATTTGTACACTCAATAAATTTATAAGATATAAATAGTGGCTCAATTTTCGTCAGAAATGTCAAGTTAGATGTCCATGAATTGAAAAAATTGGTTATTGGTTTATCTTTCTGATATAATCATCAATGAATGATAACGAGACAGGGTCTCTCTTCTCACTCTATTCTCATTCTATTGTCGCTCTACTCAAGTCGACA
This sequence comes from Dinoponera quadriceps, assembly GCF_001313825.1. Taxonomy (NCBI): domain Eukaryota; kingdom Metazoa; phylum Arthropoda; class Insecta; order Hymenoptera; family Formicidae; genus Dinoponera; species Dinoponera quadriceps. The sequence goes on along the minus strand of NW_014554408.1, from coordinate 2,266 downwards.
ACTGGCTTTCGTCTAGATATGATTCGGCAGGCTCGCTTTCAAACAAATGACACGCGCTCACCACTCTTTTCTCTCTCCCTTCTTCACATAAGACCACTATACACGGTCATTCCGCCATCGTTCCTGCACCAATCTGTATCCTCATGGACGAACCAACACATGGTTAAAACCGTAAAGGGGCAGTGTGAAATATTCATTAGATAAAGAGTTATAGCAAATTTTTTCTAGTGTTACCCGAGTGAAACGATAGACGTAAAACTACTAGTGGGTGCTGGTTCCACCGCTGGCGAGTTTTGACGGTAAAGTCGCATTTCTTGTGTAGTTTAAACATTGTCGAAAGCGATTCTGTCCTCACAGGTTAGATTTTTCAACGACAAAGAGAGTTCCCAATCGATCGAAAATGAATAAGCTGTTACGCGATAATCTGTTTTTATGACATGTGCTTCTTCACTATTTCAACCTGAAGAAAACCGCAGTTAAAACGCATATCTTATTATTCTAAGTGTATGGTAATGAAACTCCATCGGAAAGAACATGTTGAGTTAAGTTTAAACACTATCGAAACGATGCTTTTGAGAAACAAAGAACCGCACAGTCGAAAAAAATTTGAAGATATTGAGCTACAAAAATTGTTCAATATATATCCAGCTATAACGCTTTTAGAAGTGTCGAAAACGTTTAATGTTACTCCAATAGCCGTTTCAAAACGCTTCCATGTCATGGGAAAAATTCATAAGAAAGAGCACGGCTATCACATGAATTGACAGAAAATGCCATTTTGAATCGTTTGTCTATCGCGACTTCTTTGCTTGTCAGACAAAGAAAAAAGAGTGTTTTGTGGCGTATCGTGACTGGCGATGAAAGATAGATTTATTTTCATAATTCCAAACAGAGGAAATCATGGGTGTACCGCGGCCAATCATCCACTTAAACGCTAAAGAGGAATATTCATAAGCATAAGACTATGCTCTGTATTTGGTAGGACCTGGACGGTGTACTACATTACGAGTTCTTGCATTCAAATGAAACCGTTACAACCGATCGTTACTAAGAGCAATTATGCCTATTGAGTGACTAATTTGATGGAAAAAACCATCCGTAGCCAGAAATTGACGCAAAGTCATTCTTTTGCATGGAAAAACTCGACCGCAAGTTGCGAAAAGCGTGAAGCAGATACTTCTGCAACTTGAATGGAAAGTCCTCCTGCATCCAGCGTATTCTCCAGATATAGCACTGTCGGAATACCATCTTTTCCGGTCGATGCAACACGCACTTACGGACACACATTTATCCAGTAATGAAGAAGTCCAAAAATGGGTAGATGAATGAATCATCTTGAAAGACACGACGTTCTTTGCCGTGGGATTGCCCTGTTGCCGGAGAGATGGGAAAAAGTAGTAAAAAATAGAGGAAATTACTTTAATTATTCATTCATCTTCGAAACAAATCAATTTTAAATACGAAAACACGGCAACGAATTAAGTTTACCATCTAATATCATATGCTCAAATGACAAAAAAAAATCTAATCCCTTGAATATCGAGTACATAATAATAATATCAATCAACAATCAACAGTAATAATTATACCTGGACAACAAGGAATAAACAAGATTGAGGAATTGATATTTCAATTTATCTCAAAGATGGATAATATACCAAGCCTACTTGCAGCAATTATTACAAAAATGAATTTAGCTAGCTTGTTAAAAAATAGATGTATGGAATGCCAATGGTTTAATACAGAGAGGACAGGAGTTCAAAACATGTTTAATATTAGGTGAACAACTTTGCTCCCGCCGTTTCCCTATAGATGGCTTTAGTGGAACTTCGTGGTCAAAGTAAATAGATCATATACGTCATACAATCAACTTGGGCATCTGTCAACATAACCTAATAGTTACATTATTCGATTTATATCTGTACCATAAAGTTATCGTCGATTGAAGATGTTAGTTTACGAGCCGAATTNCTTTTCTGCTTCAATATGAAGAAATCTGCGGCTCAGGCTTATCAAATGCTCTCAAATACCTATGGTGAGATCGCTATTAGTGAAAGAACGTGTCGTGAGCGGTTTCAACGTTTCACGAAGGGTGATTTTTACGTCGAAAACCGGCATAGCGGTGGAAGAGTAAAGATTTTTGAAGATGCTGAATTGGAGGCACGTGATGAAGACTCGTGTCAAACTCCGAAAGAACTAGCATAATCATAGGAAGTAACTCAACAAGCCATTTCGAAGCGCCTCAAAGTCATAGGAATGATTCAAA
>NW_014554407.1:64820-73348 GCF_001313825.1 Dinoponera quadriceps | reverse complement strand
ATGATTACTTTAACATGAATCTTAATAACTAACATTTCATTTAAAGAATTAAACATTCAACAATATGACTAAAATTATTTTTTTTCCTACCTCAAGAGCATTGTAACCTTCTTTCGTTATTAATCCATTCTCCTGTAAATGTTATAACTCTTTCAAAGTCTTTGTCTTATTATTTGATCGATAAATTTGCTGATCTTTCATCTTTAGATTTTTTTTTTACTTCTTGGTAAAATTCTTGCATCACCTCATAAGCTCGATCAGATGTGAAATCTTCTCAACAAAGATCTCCAATATATCGTATACGTCTAGGACGTTTGCAGTCATCTTTGTCTAAGCTAGAACTAATATTATAATACTTTTATAAAGTATTTATTAAGTGACATATACAAAAAGTTTTATATAAGTTTAAATAAAAGTTTTTACCGTCTTAAAGTTCGTTTACGAGTTTCGTCTTTTATCAAAACCTCTTCACTCTGATCAGCAGCAATATAATCAGTGTAAAAAGTAGACACATGCTGGTCCAATGGCACATTATCTCTTGTCACAGTTTCTCGATTCTGATCAGCAGCTTCAGACTTACTATAACGTATATGTACATGCTGATCTGGTGTTGACAAATTCTCATCCACTGCTGTCAAAGCCTGTTGACTTTGATCAGCAGCACTGGAACCACTGTTACACACTGCTACATGTTGGTCTGGTGAAACATTTTCTGAATGTTATAAGCTACAAATAAAATAAAATAAATAAATAAACATTAAATTGTAAATTTTGTTAATTTTCATAATTTTTCATATTATTTTATTACCATGGTGGTCTACAGTCAAGAAATAAAGATGGAACTGCAGTACACAATAAGGATTTTTTGATGACACCATCAATCACTTCGTAATTAAAATCAGTAGCCTTGAAGTGTAAACTGNTATATGTACATGCTGATCTGGTATTGACAAATTCTCATCCACTGCTGTTAAAGCCTGTTGACTCTGATCAGCAGCCTGGAACCACTGTTACACACTGCTACATGTTGGTCTGGTGGAACATTTTCTGGATGTTGTAAGCTACAAATTAAATAAAATAAATAAATGAACATTAAATTGTAAATTTTGTTAATTTTCATAATTTTTCATATTATTTTATTACCATGGTGGTCGACAGTCAAGAAATAAAGATGGAACTGCAGTACACAATAAGGATTTTTTGATGACACCATCAATCACTTCGTAATTAAAATCAGTAGCCTTGAAGTGTAAACTGCACACCATACTTCATTTTGCTGTATTCTTCTTCATGACAGCAAGCCATTTTTCTTTCGTTTCTTGATTCGTTGGAATACTGTTAAAAGAAATAATTTAATTTTGTTTACATCCAANACTCCATTTCGCTGTATTCTTCTTCATGACAGCAAGCCATTTTTCTTTCGTTTCTTGATTCGTTGGAATACTGTTAAAAGAAATAATTTAATTTTGTTTACATCCAAAATAACCTTCTTATACAATAAAATAAAAACTCTTACCGGTGGAATGATAAATTATCATGCTCTCCATAACCGACTCCACACAAACAACGAGAACTAACCATTTCGTATAAAAAACTTATTTTATTTATTTACTTATTAAACAATTAATATACATTTGTAGAAGATTCAAAACGCAATACATCAACGACGCTTCCCCTCAAGGGCTTCAAGCATCCCCACTCTCATTCTACATCCTCCCGCCGGAGAGAGAGAAAGCACGAGGTTAGAAAGAGACAGACGCCCAAAGTTGCTCCCCCACCACCTCTATGTTCACCTCAAGCTCTCCACTGGGTTGCGCGGTCTATTATATACGTCTATGGTTTTAAACTCTGCTACCCAATATTTTACTGTTGTAAACGGAGGAGCAGACTCACCCAGAGTAGAATCCAGTTCAGCTTTTATATTGGTTGGGTTGAGGCCTTTCAAATAAAAGTATTGTATCACATAACGATGACCAATTTTCTCCATTTTCACAAATTCACTAAAAACGTTCACTATTGATGGCTGCCAAACAAATACTAAACAACGTGGCGTCTTCAAACTTGAAACATATGCTTTATAGACTGTGTACTTTCTAATACAATGATATTTTTCAAACAACTACCGCCATCTCTAGGTCAGGTCGGGTACTTCAGGGACCACCCTCGTATATAGCTAACAAAATTCTAAGCGGAACCGCAAAACTATGGTGCAGACAATGCTCGTCTGATTTTATCAATGTTCAGTTTGTTGTAAAGCGCATGCGTGATATTTGTTTTTCCACTATAGTCTGAGTGTTTAGTTTTCTACATGTTTAGATTTAGTCTACGTGTTTAGTCTATATGTTTAGTTTTCAATGTAACGCCAGGTCAATACGATTTGACCTAACGTTATATTGAAAACTATACACGTAACTTTTGTAAGCTTATGTTCACCATCTGTTCGTATAATACGAGAACATTGTTCCGATAATAAAAATATATTTTTTTTTTATTAATTATCAATTATTGAGATCCATTAATAAATCTGTTTATATTTTATAGCCATGCTTGTACATTCACATTTATTAAACACATTTCCCACTCTTTCCTATACAGCCAATAACCGTTCATTTTCTATCCTACAGTATTGAGTTCACCCCCGCTTATAAGAAATCTGCTGCATTAGCAGTGCAATAGTATTATTAGGTGGTAAACCTAGTTCCTGCCGCTCGCTACTAAAGAGTGCCGGTTTCAACCGTGGCAAGCTTCGACGGTGAAGTTGAATATCTTGTGTAGTTTAAACATTACTGAAAGCTGATCAGTTCTCACAGGTTAGATTTCTCGATGTCAAAGAGATTTTCCAATCGATTGAAAATAAACCGTGATAAGCTATTTTTCCGACACGTACTTCTTCACTACATTGACCTCAAGAAAACCGCAGCTGAAATGCATCGCTTATTATTTGAAGTGTATGGTGATGAAATTCTATCGGAAAGAACATGTAGAGATTGATTTAAACGCTTTTGAAACGGTGATTTTAACGTGAGAGACAATGAACGTCCCAGACAGCTGAAAAAATTTGAAAATGTCGAGCTACAAGAATTGGTCGATGAAGATCCAACTCAAACGCTTTTAGAGTTGTCGAAAGCGTTAAATGTTACTCCAGTAGCCGTCTCAAATGCTTGCAAGAATGGGAAAAGTTCATAAGGAAGGGATATGATTACCACATAAGTTGTCAGATAATGTTATTTTGAATCGTTTGTCTATCACGACTTCTTTACTTGCCAGGCAAAGGAAAAAAAGTTTTTTGAGACATATCGTGACTGGCGAAGAAAAATGGACTTATTTTGAAATTCCAAGCGGAAGAAATCATGGACCCCGGCCAACTATCCACTTCAACGCCGAAAAAAAATATTCGTAGGCATAGAACCTCGCTATGCATTTGGTGGAACTTGGACGGTGTGCTGTATTACGAGCTCTTGCGTTCAAATAAAACTTTTAGAGTTGATCGCTATCAACAACAATTATGCCGATTAAGTGAGTTGATGCAAAAAAAAACGATCCGTTGTCAACAATCGACGCAAAGTGATTCTTTTGCATGATAACGTTTGATCTCATGTTGCAAAAAGCGTAAAGCAGATACTTCTACAACTTGAATGGGAAGTCCTCCCGCATCCAGCGTAATCTCCAGACATGGCACCGTCAGATTACTATTTCTTCCAGTCGATGCAACACGTACTTACGGACACACACTTCTCCAGTTACGATGAAGTCCAGAAATGGGTAGATGAATAGATCACTTCGAAAAACACTGCGTTCTACCGTCATAGGATTGCCCTGTTGCCAGAGAGACGGGAAAAAGTAGTAGAAAATGAAGAAAATTACTTTGATTAAAGTATTCATTCATATTCCTTTCAAAATAAATTAATTTTGCAGACGAATAAACGGCAAAAATTAAGTTTTCTACTTAATACATATATGCTAGCATAGATTTTACCGTCTATTGCCGGCATTTTTCGCAGGGTCGTTCTTATATAGTAATTACAATATACCGTAATAAAACATGCCGTGCTTGCACGCGACACTATTGTAATGCCACCAGCAATTGCTTGTCGTTTTACAAGCGACCTCAACGTCGTGCCATCGGACAAGAAAATGTTAAAACGCATGAAATTTGAATATTATATCATGAATATTATATCACATCACTCTGAAATCCATGCATTATCCAATCACTTATAATATTGCATTAAAACATCCACGCAGGTTCTTAATGGCTATATTTCATATTATTTGGTTGTATATTAACAATGCCTTATATATTAATTATTTATTTTACTAATGTAAACATAAAACTTAAATTAATTTAATAAGATGATAAAAACAACTCAGAAAAAATTTCTGAAAACAGGTTATATTAGTGAGATCAAAAAATATCGGAACTTTATTTTTTAATTTTTGGTAAACTATTAATCGAATCTGTTTTCTTTCTTAAGATGGTACACATATTCTTCATATTAGGTAAAAAAATCATGGCAGTCTTTCGAGCCGTTTAAGAGAGGCAGTTGTTTATATCAGTGAAGATTTTTGTGCGCGGCGATTTTTACGATATCGAAAAATATAAAGCAAAGTATTTGTTTGAAATTTGTGTTGCAAACGAAATTTCGGTCACAAACGTATTCAAAATGTTGTAAAAAGCTAATGGCGATAATTGTGTGACCCGTGCCTCGCCAGTCGCTAGACGTTTGCCCTACCCCGGCCGGTGGGGTGGTCGTCTGGTCACGGTTGACCGCGTTCGGTGTTCGATGGCCCTGGTGTAGCTCGCCGTATGCTCAGGCGCTCTTTGTTGTGCGTGCGTGTGTGTGTGAGTGGGCGGGTGAGTGAGTGAGTGAGTGAGCGAGTGAGAATTCGGAGAATAGCCGTTTTATTTAATTATCTTCACGCTGTCTGATACAGTTCAATTTAGCGGCGTGCCGTGCTTTAATCCTATCGTTTTAGTTGACAAACATTGCAGTGACAGAATCGGCGACGGAAACCCGTGTTTATGTCGTGGTCTTGTATCGACGGCTGAGTCGGTGTTTCGGCGTTTTGTATTCGCGGAATCTAAATAGAGCAGACGCGATGCTCACTTCGTGGAGCTCGCGGTGTCAGCGGAGAGCAGGCGCGGTATTATGATTTCGGCGCGTTGTATTGACAGTTCGCGTGTCGGCCCGGCGTTTTAAATTCGGTGGTTTCGCATCGGAGTGCACACGGTGGAATGCACCTGCTGTTCGCGGTATCGCGGTACGCGGTGATCCATCGGTACGCGGTGACCGATGGATGGTCGGTCGGCCGCGGTGTTCGCTGGGAGGGATACATCATTAAAATTGTTTATCGAAAATAAGTACGTTTGAATAGTTTAAGAAGTTTCAAGGAAGCCGAGAATCCGTTGAAGACGACCCATTCTCTGGAATACTATCAATGTTAACGGATGACGCTCAAGTTGTGAAAGTAAAGGAATTAATGCTCGAAAATCGTCGATTGAACGTGCGAGAGATTGCAGATAAAGTTAGAATATCATTTGGACCGTGCCAACATTTTGTCCAATGTCCTGGATACGAAACGGGTCGCATTGGGCTTGATTTCAAGAAACTTGAATTTTCTCCAAAAAGAGAATCGAGTGTTGGTCATCTGAGATGACTTCTACGGTATCCAGAGATAGCACATACATGAAGCGGATCATAACTGTTGACAAAACATGGGTTTACCAATACGACGTTGAAACAAAGCAACGATCATTGGAATGTCATTTGAAAAATGAAGCAAGATCGAAGAGAGCTCGCCATTTACAGTTAAAAGTCAAGATCATGTTCACGGTTTTCTTCGATCATCGAGGTGTTATACATCAGGAATTTCTTCCAACTGGTCATAAAGTCAATGGAGAATACTACTTGTCCGTCATGAGACGTTTGCTCAAAGTAATCCGTAAGAAACGGCTCGGAATTGTGGGAAACCAACTCGTGTATTTTGCATCACGACAACGCACCATCGTTTGCCTCGACGCTTGTGCGTGAATTTCTGACAAAAAACTCAACGAATATCGATCTGCAAACACCGTATTTACCAGACATGGCCTCCTGCGACTTTTTCCTTTTCCCTAATGAAAAAACCATTTCGCGGACAACGTATCGAAACAATTGAGGACATCAATGAAAATTCTCTGCGTGAGCTGAAGGCCATACTGTCTGCTATATATGAGCGATGTTTCCAGCACTGGAAAACGCTGGCATATGTGCGTTTCAGGCAATGGGGACTTCTTTGAAGAAAAATATAAGAATTTTTATGATTGAATTGTTATTTTGATTTTTAAAAATGATGTTGTCATACTTTATTATTACAGTAGTATCGTTAGCTTTGTCAGTAAAACAAATGAATCTGTTAAACCTTTCATTATGCTACTAACAGTTTTTTTATTTCGATAAATTTTCATTAAAATATTTTCATTTCCATGTTTCTTAAATCTTTATTTTACTAGTAAGTGTCAGTATATGTATATATATAAAATTTTTTTTCCAATTATTTAATAGTCAAGTTATATAATTATAGTGATTTTTCATACACAAAAAATTTGATAGAGAAATATAGAGAATTTTTCACTTTTCTGATAAATTAGAACTGTTTCTCTTTCTCTCTTTCTCCGTTCAACTTTGCCTAACTTATAGCTGAAACAGAGCTAATCGAAGTTGACTTGATCCACCGACACTGAGAGACATAAATTAAATGAAAAACAGAAATGGCACTAGAAGTTGATTTGTGCCGATTTGCGTCACTACATGGAAAACACCTTTTAAAACGTTTCTTTTGATTTACAGGAAACTAGCATTTGTTTTTACTCGACTATTCTTCTATTTTAATGATTATATAATTTTTTTACTTTTTTGTGATATACGGAGAATATACGGATATATCAAACTTTCATTCATTGACTTAGATTTTTTCATAATATTTAGCGTATTTTTTACGTATTTTTACGTATTTTTTACGTACAGCTTAAGCCTTTTCCTCCCACATAACACACATTTTTTTTAAACTTTCAACCTTATATCTTTTAACGAAAAAATCATATGAAAATTTATCAAAGATTATTTCTTATAGATTTTGACATCCTCTTTCGAATGCCGTTGAGAAATTTTACCCAAATCGTAAGCCGGAAAAGTTATAGGCCGTTTTTCCGAAAAATTTACAAATTTTTCACGGTTTTTTTTAAATGTTTATTTTGAGTTGGAAAAAATTTGCACACGCCATCGCAATCACTATAAACGGTGTTATAGATGTCTGCTCTTTCAAACCCCATTGAATTTTTTTCGAAATTCAAAATGGCGGCCACAAAATGGCATCCGAAAGGGAAAATTTTTTGTTTCAACTTTGCGATTTTTTTCTCAAAAACTATTAAGTTTGGTGATTAATTTCTAAAAACAAAAATGTCTTAAAATCAGTCAAAAAATACTCTCAAATTTTTTCAGAACGGTTTTACAACATTTTTGAAAACTTATTTTTTGCCTCTTCAGAAAAACTAACAATTATCTATAAAATTTTTTTTTCTGTGTAACTATTTCATAAAATAGGAAATAAATGTAAACCAGCGTTTTTTGCCACGGATATCACGTCTTTTTGCCGACAAATTGTTTTCGTAATGTTTGTGTAAATAATAACTGAACGACGATTGCAAATGAAAAAAATGTGAATTATTATTTTAAAATTTTCAAAGAGAAATGCACAAAAAATTCTAATAGGACTCAGATAACTGGAGAAGTATTGTATTGGGTGAGTACAAAAGTTCGTGCGGAGGTGCAATAGATGGCGTTAGAAGCGGCGTAAAGTTTTGTCATTAATACCGACATCTCCGTAAGACATATCGTTGGAAAGGTGACGTGTGCTGCGTTCATTTTAAACAAAAAAATTTGTGTAGATACGAACTGCTTCGAGAAAGATTACTTTCAAAATGAGTGTCGAAAAGGTGTATTTACGGCATGTTATGCTTTACGAGTTTCGGAAAGGAATAAACGTTGCAGCAGCCGTAAAAAACATTCAAGAGGTTTATCAAGATCAAGCACCAGCTAAACGAACTGTGGAAAAATGGTTTGCGAAATTTCGCCGCGGACAGTTTAACCTTGAAGACGAGCCACGCTCAGGTCGACCTTCAGACATGGATGACGATGTTGTGCGAACTTTAGTTCAGAATACTCCGCGAATTTCAACAGAGGAAGTTGCTACAGCACTTAACGTTGACCGATCAACCGCTTTTCGGCGTTTAAAAAAAATCGGTTTCGATTTGAAGCTCGATGTATGGGTGCCCCATTTGATGACGGAGAGGAACAAAATCCAGCGAGTTTCTGCTGCCGTTTTTTTACTCGGGCGGCTCAAAAACGAGCCGTTTTTGGATCGATTAGTGACGGGCGATGAGAAATGGGTCCTGTACAACAATGTTCAGCGCAAACGCACATGGAAACAGGCAGGTGAGCATGGTGAAGCAATGGCAAAGGCCGGTTTACACCCGATGGTGATGCTCG
>NW_014554407.1:53404-64787 GCF_001313825.1 Dinoponera quadriceps | reverse complement strand
GCTGCGCAAACTGAACAGCCTGCAATGGGATGTCCTAACTCATCCACCGTATTCTCCTGATATCGCACCTTCTGATTATCACTTGTTCCGGTCATTGCAAAATCATTTAAATGGAAAAAAAATTTACTCTTTGGATGCCTTAAAAAACGTCGTGTCTTCGTTCTTCGAATCTAAACCGCGCAGTTTTTATGATCGGGGCATCCGTATGCTGCCAGAACGTTGGAAAAAGATTATAGACAACGATGGAGAATATATCATTGATTGAATAAAGAACTTTGTTTGCCTAATCACTGTCTGACTTTTACTCACAAACTCCGCATGCACTTTTGCACTCACCCAATACTATTATATTGTTACTTTTAGTATATACATTTTTTTATGAGTAAGATGTATCGAGAACACAAATATTATAATGAAAAATGTTCAACACCCAAATTTCTGCATATAACTGCACGAGAGATTCCGATAGTATTTATAAAACTGAAAATCTAACGACTGAAAACACTTAGTAAGAAAAAAATTACAAACGTTTACAAAATTGAATATTTAACGATACCTCATAAACTATGGGGTTTGGTAAAAATTTTCTGAGGATAAAAATGTCTTAGAATTAATCGAAGAAAACTTACAAATTTTTTCAGAATTTTTAAAGATAATTTTTAGTTCTTCTGAAGAGGCAAAAAATAAGTTTTCAAAAATGTTGTAAAACCGTTCTGAAAAAATTTGAGGGTATTTTTTGACTGATTTTAAGACATTTTTGTTTTTATAAATTAATCACCAAACTTAATAGTTTTTGAGAAAAAAATCGCAAAGTTGAAACAAAAAATTTTCCCTTTCGGATGCCATTTTGTAGCCGCCATTTTGAATTTCGAAAAAAATCCAACGGGGTTTGAAAGAGCAGACATCTATAACACCGTTTATAGTGATTGCGATGGCGTGTGCAAATTTTTTCCAACTCAAAATAAACATTAAAAAAAAACCGTAAAAAATTGGTGAATTTTTCGGAAAAACGGCCTATAACTTTTCCGGCTTACGATTTAGGTAAAATTTCTCAACGGCATTCGAAAGAGGATGTCAAAATCTATAAGAAATGATGTTTGATAAATTTTCATATGATTTTTTCTTTAAAAGATACAAGGTTGAAAGTTTAAAAAAAATGTGTGTTATGTGGGAGGAAAAGTTAAACACTTCACTTCCGTAATTTATTACACGAGAATAAACAGAGTGATTTATAAATGCATGTCAATATTGCATGTCAAAGGGGTAAGTGCATATACTAAAGTTAGTAAAAAATGTCATATGAATATATATCCACATTTTAGTTTTTGAGTTAAGGATAATTATAGAGAGTGTTTGAAATGTCCGCTTCGTGCGTCTACACCATTCGTAAAATGTTCTTCTTAAAATGTAATCTGCTTGTTGAAAGCTTTGTACACATTGTAGATGATATAGATAAAGCTACAGTGTGTTTAGTACTTGCCACAATATGGATTAAGAAACATTGTGAGCCGCGGCCATTCTTCTTGTGCGTATTAATGGAGATGCAGCAACTTTATCAAAGATTTCTTCTTCGACTTGAAGAGTACATATCCTTCTTGGTCGCTCGCGACTTAAACATACCACTTTCTCGAAGCGGTCTGTCAATGGAAAAAAACATTCTACGATCTGGAATTTTGTGTTGCGAAAAACGTTCGTAGTATAACCGACGTGTTTCACTTTATTTTCCATTAGCACGGCAATACATCAATGTATTGATTCTATGTATAATTCCGTAGCGAAAATCGAATAATTTTCAAACGCAAAATATTTAGAAAAAAAGCGATTTTAATCAACTAAATTTGTTCCATTCTGTCCAATGACTTTCTGCCATTTCTCCACGAGCTGCATTATCCCTCTTTCATAGAAGTCCTGAGATTTTTGGGCAAAGAAGTCGTATAAGTGGTTTTTGAGGACATCTAGGAAAATGAAACTTTTGTTGTTCAAATTGTTCTGTAGCACCCGGAACAAGCGATAGTCTGAAGGTGCACCGGTCCGGACTGTACGGTAGATGCACCAAAACGTCCCATTCAAGCCGCAATAACTTTTGGCGGGTCATCACAGAAACTTGTGGTCTAACGTTATCCTCGTGGAACATAACGCCCTTTTTGTTCGCCAATTCGGGCCGCTTCTGATCGATTGCTTGCTTCAAATTGGTCAGTTGTGAGCAGTACTTGGTTGAATCAATCGTTTCGTTGGGTGGTAACAGCTCATAATAGACGATTCCTTTCCAATCTCATCAGATACTGAGCATGACCTTCTTTGGATATAATTCAGCCTTTGCGTCCGTCTGAGCAACTTCCCCGCGCTTCGACCATAATTTTTTTCGACATTGTTGTAGACAATCCACTTTTCATCGCCAGTGATCATCCGCTTTAGAAATGGTTTGTTTTGTTGGCGTTTAAGCAGTGAATCGTAAGTTGACATTCGGTCCATTACATTCTTTTCGTTCAGTTCGTGCGGCACCCAAGCATCAAGCTTGTATAACATCCCAAGCTTCCATAAATGTCTCGAAACAGTTGATTTGGCAATGTTGAGATTATGTCCGTTCTCTGTAGTCGTCAAATACCTATCGGAGTCGATTAAAACGTTGATTTGATCAACATCAGTAGTGACTGGCCGACCAGAGCGAGAAGCATTTTGGAGATCAAAACCTTCGCAACGAAATTTCGCAAACTACTACTGATACACACTTTCGTTTACGGTATTCTTTTCGTGTACACGGCGTATATCTTTTTGTGAGTTTGCGACGCGTTTTTGCATTTTCGGAAATAAAAAAGCGAAATGCACCAAAAATACACGTTTTTTCTTCCAACTTTCAAAATATAATTAAACATTGTATACGTTACGGATCTCAATGAATTCTTTCTTAAAATATCGGCACAAATTTCAGCTTGCACATAGTGTACGGCACTTCATTCGTTTGACACATGCGCGAGCGGAAGAACATCTGCGAACGACATCTGTAGGAATTTCGTTACGGAATTATGCATAGATCCAATATATCGGCCATTTCAGTACAAGAGTACATTATTATTTTGCCAATTTTAGTACAGATCTAGAACAATAATGAACTCGCGAGAAGGAGATATCGACTGCATGATATTCTGTCTGATTCAAATCTGCGGATATTGTTTGCAAATATTAAATAAGGCTAGAGACATGCTAAGGCATATAGTAACGTGAGTTGACGCATAATGCGGGCAATTCAAATATTTTCTTTAATCATCCATAATTTGAAAACTAAAATATGTAGGACATATGTTCATATGACGTTTTTTACTTATTTTAGTGTGTATATTTACCCTTGAAATATTGAGATGCATTTATGCATCATCCTGTATATCTAACATTGCAAAGGACAGATAAATTAACAATTAAACATGTGTATGTGTGTGTGTGTGTGTGTGTGTGTACGCCAATCAATAATTCAAAATCCAATATCAGAATTCCACATTTCTGTAACTAATTTTTTAAATTAAAATAAGATATGTGACAGTAGAAAGACAACCGTTTTTATAAAGTTTTTATAAAATTATGAAAGTTTAATGTGATCGCGAACAAAATTTGGTATCCGCTCAACCAGTCACAGAACAAATATTTAATCGTCCTCCTTTATTCTCGAACTCTTCTGACGAGAAATAAAGAGGGCGTAAACTTGGCGTGCAGCGAATCTTTAAATTGGAAAATAAAATAATCATACTTCGATGTATCAATTTCTTATATATTCATGAGTCAGTGCATACTATATGTTCATCGCACGTTCTTCAACCTTATGTTTATGATCTCAAGTATTAATTATCGTGAAGAGTTAAACGCAGGGCGATAAATGATTAATCAGCTATTGATCGAATCGTTTCGCCTCTAACTGTCATTTCGCTTCCTGGTAGTATTTCTTTAATGTGCTGCTTCTCAACTGGTTTCATAGTTAACGAAAATAGATATCATGGCGTTTATAAAACTAAAATTTCTAAAGATGCTGCGTATTCTTCAAATATTAGGCACTTTCACCAATACGTGGCCACCAAATCCTGATGTTAGGAAAAGTGTACTTTTTTTCCGTGAAATTTATTATCATATCGCTTTATTCGTAATGGCAACTGTATGGATACCAATGGTGATAAATACATATAAAAATCGGGACGATATTGCCATACTAATGAAAAATATATCTCATTTGGCAGCAATAGCAGAAGCTATTCTTAATTCAATTTTATGCAGGTTAAATAAGTGTCAGTTGCAGGTAACTATATATATATATATATATATAATTATTATTATTAATAACATACTCTTGGTTCATATTTAAACCTTTCAAGACTCGTGTTTTCTTACTAGCAATTGTTTAGAGTTCCGTAACTGGTAATCGTGACGACTAAACGTCCAAATGTCAAGACTTGTGTCTTCTTACTAACAATTGTTTAAAGTTCCGTAACCGGTAATCGTAACGACTGAAATGTCCCAAATGTCAGATGCTCAGATTTTGGCGTAAAGTTGATGTAACGTGATTTGTAAATCGCTAAAAGGACGGGAGGGAAGTTGGAAAAATCAGCACTGCGAAATACAAAAGCATGTTTATTAATGAGACATTGTACTGATAACAGCTGTTGTCCTAATGAGGTGCGAGACAAGCCAGATAGCTAGTTCGAGTGGAGATTTTGGTTGTCGCACTAAACTTACTGTTTTAAATTCCGCGTCACACAATCTTGACAAGCGTCTGGATGGATATCCTGCTGGAAATCTTCTCTGCGGATGGATATCTTGTCGCGTGGCAACAGTACAGATACGATTGCGCAACAGCCTTCGGTCTTTTTAATTTTTTCTGATATTTTTCAATACAAGATATGAAACATCTTATAAGATTTTTACTTTTCGATAAAATTACTTTAATATTTTCATATGTAGAATTACACGTAGAATCGATCGCTTAAGCAAACAGACATATGTTAAAAAAAATTAATTGCATTTTACAAATGCATCAAAGCACAAATGTGCAATGATTAATAGCAGTAATCGTTTTCTCTCATAGTATTATGTTGAAAATGTTGAGGTTATGTTTTGAAAAAGTGAATACTTTATGAGATATTTCATATTTTATGCCAAAATATCAGAATAAAAAATAAAATATTTTTAAAAATATTCATTTTTTGTTGGTCTAACCTTTGTATTTTTATATGTAGAATGAACAAAGAAATAGATTTGTTAAAAGAGCTATATCAGACAATTGAGTTTAACGTATAAAAAATGATATTACTTTAAGGAGATACACACGAATGGTTTAGTGCCATTAGATAATAATAGATATTAATTAGATATTGACATTACCTTATTAATATTAATATAATTGTAGGAGGATAAAAGATCCGGAGTGTTTTAACGTATGTGTAGTATATTCCCCACTCATTCGTGCGCGATTATCCATTTTCCATGTTCAGACTATTATGAATCTTAGTATTTTGATACATACATTTCATTCTCCCTCTTCCCTCCACCTGTAAAAACCTCCTTATTTACCCTAAAACCCTCTTATTTACTCTATTAATTATTTTAAATTTAAGGGACCTGTTAATTGTTGCAAGAAGTATTGCTTCCTCCAGGTCTCAAACATGTACTTCTCCACTTTTTAGGCAAAATGTCTTAACAATTCGGCTACCGAGACATCGACAGTACTCCTGAGAGAAGAATAATATTCATAAGATGTTTATACGAAAGATAAAATATTCTTCTGTCCATCCTTTTTTTAAACTAAACAATGATAATGAAGCTCCTTTGGTATTCAACTACCTATAGGAAATGATATGGGCTTTTAAAGAGTAAAACACTGATAGTTTAATGTAATTAGATATTAATATTACCTTATTAATATTAATATAATTATAGGAAGATAAAATGGCCAACGTTATCAGCGTAAATATCTTACGAATATAAATCTTCTCTTTCTCTCGATTTATAATTTATGAATTTATAAACACTAATATTGCAAAGAATACTGTCGATGCCTCAATGGCCGAATTGGTAAGGCATACCAAATGGAAAGTGAGGAGGTCCAAGTTCCAGCCCTGTCGGAAGCAATATTTTTCGCAATATTTATTAGGTACCGTTAAATTAAAAAGAGTTAATTAGTAGGGTAAATATGGAGGTTTTTCGGGGGATAAAATGTGCGTAACAAAATATGTTGATTCAAGATCGGTGTAAGCGTAGAAAATGGATGCATCCCGCACGATTGAGCGGAGAATATCCGACACATGTGTTAAAATACTCTGGACATTTAATTTTCCTATAATTATATTAATAATATAGGGAAAATTCGCAACTCGATAAAAAAGCAAAAAGAAGAAAAACATGAGCCAATCAAAACTTGCGTTGGTAGTCGATTGATTTTTTTATCTACTATTTACTATAAACGTAAGTTCTGATTGCCTTTCTGCATTCAAAAAAAATTGTTAACGTTGTTATACAGAGTGTAACAAGAATGTTGAAATACTAGAATATTATAAAAAATATTAATTTTATCTAAAAATGTTGCAGATAAAAGTTGTATAATTTCGAGGGATCCAAGGAACCATACGATGCTATCATCAGTTTGACTTTGAATAGTCGTTTGAAAGTCAAGTGAAGATCATTTTCAATTTCTTAAAGAGAATACTATATCGTTTATTGCATAAGAGTCTGCTACCAAAATTCGGACAAATTAAAATTTGAATTTTCCACCTCATATGACTTCGGCGATAGGTCGTTGTTGACATTCGGGCCAGTTAGATGTTTTAGTAAACGTATATGACCTCAAAATGTCCGAACAGATAAGATCGAGTTCGGAGTATAACCGAAGAGCAGCGATAATCGAAGGCCTTTGCGCTGGATGTTCGCAAACCAAAATTACGCGGTTCTTCGGGTACCTGATGATAGATTGACCGTATATGATGTTGAGGCTAAATATTTGGCTTCGGAGACGTCCAAAAAAGGTTCTGCCAATCCGACAAAGAAAATCTTGCGACCGGCGGTTATGGCGCACAGTCTTTTCCGGTGGATGCCAATTTTTGCGATCCAAGGAACGGAGCAGCCTCACCGTCGTGTCCGCTTCTACGAGCGCGATCACGTCAGCGAAGGGAGTCCGAACATTCGGCTCACGGCCCGACAATCTCGAGGGGCGGATGGACGAGACCGGGCGCCGTCCAGGGCAAACAGAGGGTGAATTCCCCGTTCAAAGGAATGTGCGCGACAAATCATCGCAAAACGAGATCGGCTCCCCGCCAGGTATGCGATAGACTAAACAAATCGAAAAACCAAGAGTTGGGCGCCAGACGCTGTGAGCGTCATCAAAATTACAAATGCTCGCGGGAAGGTTTTCCCAGTGTTGTTTCGCGATGAACTCGACTAACTCAATAATCCGAACAGAGAGGAACGGGGTCAAAATTCTTATGGGCGATAGGTCGCACGGATTCGAGCGAGGGAGACAAACACGATACTTCCTGCTTACGGCAAAGGCGTAAGAATACGCGATATGTTCACGAGAAGAACGAAAAAGTAACATTTATTGGACACGCAAACGTCGTTAACAATAAAAGAAAATTAATCAAAGAAACAATAGTATGTCAACGCGAGATCGTCGGGGGAACGCCGTCCGTGCGGTTATTTACAATGAAAAATTTATATAAATTCGTCAACGGACGTTGAAAACGCTAATGCTATTAAAACGTGAATTACTCCAACGACGCTCCATTAATCTTCGAGGAGCGCCGTAGCGACGATCGCTCTTATGATAACACGAGAATACTAACAATACGTTACATATCCGATAATACAAGATACGCGCAATAATAAACTCTTCTCTATTCGCGCGAGCTGATAAGGTCGAACGACTGGCGCGCCGTAGAATGCGAGTATCGGAGCGCTAACGTTTTCAAGCCCGAATCTAGCCCACTCGAAATTTAATACAGAGATAAGGCACGCAACTCAACACGAAAATACACGAGAACGCCAATCCGAAAATACGCAAGTACAAAAACGCTACGCGGAACGAAAACGCGAAGTACGCGAAATATGCGACTGAACCAATGCAATGATCCAAAATTCTCGGCCGGCGAGTAAACGACTCGAGCTGAACGTGAGAATATGTCATCGTTCGTGACTCACTGAGTCGCAAACACGAACCCAAAATTCTTAATGCAACGTATCTACGTCCAATGCACTAGATTAGTGTGACAGAAAAGCCAAAGTTTTTCTGCGATATTCACGCGGAAAAGGCGCGAAAGATCCACCGAGTACCTCCGACTAGAGTGCTAGGTACACGCGGAAAAGAAACCAAAGTTGCGATACATAGGACATGCGGTCGAATATTACCGACGGAGACTCGCTATACGCTGCACTGTCTTAGGATTCGTACCACGCGCATCCTACGACGCAATACCGACACAAAACATACCCTACACAAATGCGAAAACGACGCTTACCAAGCGCGACAGAAATGCAACACCAACGCAAAAGAACACAATATATACACGACGGAAACGCAACACGAACGCGAAAGAAAACGTTACATAAATGCAAAGGAAACACCAATAAGACGCAAAATAGACGATACCTTAACGCGAGTTTGTAACTCTCAAATCGAGAAGGGCAACCTCACCGAGTAACTCCGTTTTCCCCGTAAGTCGCCTCTCGCGACGATTTGTTCTGCAGCCTTGGAAGCGGTAGCTCGGGACACCGGAGTCTACAGCCGTGGTGATCGTGGCGACAGTCGAGACGCAAGAGCACCGAAGAATCTTCGATCTATCTTTCGTTAACCGCGATCCTCCTTTTACGCATCACGCGTGGAGGCGCGGACCTATTAGCACGCGACAAGAGATCGCAAGTCGCGGCGTTCATGAAACACAATAGGGCGAGTAGCATACACTGTCTTACGCCACTCTTATGTCCTTTTTCTTTGGAACATTTTTCCTCGAAGACTGTTTGCCTCCTGGTTCCTCGGCGATGTCCCTCAGAATATGTTGTCTTGTCCTTTTCGGCTTTCTCGCCTTTCGGACATCGGCTGATATGCACGTGTTCTTCTACGGGCAGCAGACGACGCACGCGGCGATGCTCCCGCGTGGCCAATCTGAGTACTGCCTCGCGCTCGCTAGCGTGCGCCGGATTCGTTATTTCCTCCCGGGCGTCGTGACCTAGCCGAATCCTTTCCCGCTTTCCCTTGGCGGCAGTCCTTGGCGTGGATGACCTAAGGCTTTTTGCTTTCCGTATACCGGTGAGGAGCCAAACACAAAATATTGAGCTTCAATATTAATTCGGAATTCGCTGATTCGGCCTTCCCCCGCGAGATTGATAAGCGATGCTTTCTGCTGTCCCCGTCCGCGGCTATAATTCGATGTTCTGTGACGCGCAGAGAAGCTGTAACAGCTCCGCAACGTCACAAGCTATTCGAAAGAAAAGTTGATAAGAACTCCAGCAATTATCGAAAGCGCTCAAGAGCTCATTTCAGACGTTTACGCGTTTATTTATGCGTTTTGACAAGTGTAGTGAAGCGGAGGATAGCGTGGCCGCATTTTAACAAGTGGTTCTAATCTCTTTCTTCTGGTCAGCAGCAACTGTAATATTAACTGTTTGATTTAAGCTTCTAATCCGTCAATCTTAGTTCTCAGGCGGAAGTTCTCCGCTTCGAACTGCATAAACCTATTGATCAATTTTTTGACCTCCAGTCCATCCAGTTCGAAATTCCGTTTAAATCGATAGTGATCAGTATTCTTCCTTTTTTTCTCCTTACGACTTCTTATTACGATACACGATACTACATGAGCATTTGTTCGAGGATCGTTCTAGTACTATCTGCCTAAACTATAGGTATTGCCCTACATCCTCTGTTTCAACTCAATTATTCTGAGGGTTTTAGGGATTCCTGAACTCTCATCCTTGTCATCCCTTATTACAGTTTGTTTTTGTTTTTGCTTCGCAGACAAAAGTTCATCGATATTTCCTTTGAGCCTGAACAAGTTCATTAGTACCAGTATCCTATATCCTTGATTGGGTGGGTTTACAGAGGATTATTCCCGCAAAGTTGTCATTAATACAGGCTTTATTTTTAATTAACGTCCATCTTGACTGATCGTCTTGGAGTTCCATCTTGCTCTTCGGTTAGTTTCTCTACCTCCAACTTTCATCTGTAAGGCTCTGCTCGCTCTTTGGCTGTCATGACCTGTTTCATCAAAAATGCTTTCGCATCCCATTCTCACTATTTGATGATATAACTAGACTTATGTTTCTTGTTAAAAGGTACACAATTTTACATCCAAAGTTATAACAATTACACACGACAGTGCGCGTTGTCACACAAATAGATAAAGCATCTTTGTGTACATTGAAAGGGGGAGAATGGGAATGCCTAGTCCGGTCTAGAAGTCGTACATACTGGTCTCGACTGCATCAACCGATCCAGAGCGAAAAGGAGGAATGATATTCTCTCTCTCTCTCTCTCTCTCTCTCTCTCTCTCTCTCTCTCCATCTCTCTCTCTCTCTCCCTCGCTCTCTCTTTCTATCTCCCTCCTGCGTACTGTCGATTCTTCTTTTCCACTTATGGCGATGCTGGTTATCGACATTAGGCCCGTTTTCGACAGTTCGTCTTTTCTTTCAATTACCAGGTGTAGAAGTATGAACCCGGAATTTTTTTGTAAAAATTACAGGTCTGTTGTTTGAAAATGCTAAAAAATATTTTATTCAAAATAATGTCCATTGCTATTTATACATTTTTCCCATCTCTCCGGCAGTTTATGAATGCCACGTCAAAAAAACATTTCTTCTTTTGAANTCTCTCTCTCTCTCTCTCTCTCTCTCTCTCTCTCTCTCTCTCTCCCTCGCTCTCTCTTTCTATCTCCCTCCTGCGTACTGCCGATTCTTCTTTTCCACTTATGGCGTTGCAGGTTATCGACATTAGGCCCGTTTTCGACAGTTCGTCTTTTCTTTCAATTACCAGGTGTAGGAGAATGGGAATGTCTAGTCCGGTCTAGAAGTCGTACATACTGGTCTCGACTGCATCAACCGATCCAGAGCGAAAAGAAGGAATGATATTCTCTCTCTCTCTCTCTCTCTCTCTCTCTCTCTCTCTCTCTCCATCTCTCTCTCTCTCTCCCTCGCTCTCTCTTTCTATCTCCCTCCTGCGTACTGTCGATTCTTCTTTTCCACTTATGGCGATGCTGGTTATCGACATTAGGCCCGTTTTCGACAGTTCGTCTTTTCTTTCAATTACCAGGTGTAGAAGTATGAACCCGGAATTTTTTTGTAAAAATTACAGGTCTGTTGTTTGAAAATGCTAAAAAATATTTTATTCAAAATAATGTCCATTGCTATTTATACATTTTTCCCA
>NW_014554407.1:2869-50876 GCF_001313825.1 Dinoponera quadriceps | reverse complement strand
GAGGATTGGAAAAAACGTTGGCACAAGTGTATAATATCTGATGGGGATTACTTTGAAGGGGACAAAATAGATATTCATGAATAAATAAATCATTTTTGACTAAACACAAAATTCGCGATACTTTTTGAACAGACCTTATACTTCAATGTACATATTTTAAACTATTATGTTATATAATACTGTACGAGGTACTTATTAACTAATTGTAACGTATCGAAATATTAATAAAGTAATTAACATTTTTTAATAATGTTTTTTATTTATTTATTTATTTATTTATTTATTTATTCATTTCCTCAATTTTGATAAAGTTTTCTTGGTTAACAAATGAGATTATTTAATTTAAAAAATGGAGTAATCATTAATACTTCAGAGAAAAACGACATGAGACATGAAAATGGGCCGTGCGGTGTGACCCGCGCGCCGATGTGACGAGCCGCGCTAGATTAATTAATTTTTTTCTTATAGTAATAATTATTTGTCCATCGATTAAAAAATCGTTTTCGAAAGGAAATTTGACGTAGAACACGATAGAAATATTAAAAACTTGATACGAGGGTGGGGCAATTGTTAAAAATCGATTTAAACATTTTAATTGTTTATAACCATTTGAATTTGTTAATAATTTTTTTTTAAGTACTTTTTTATTAAAGCTCGTTCTTTTACCTTCAAAATAAAAAAAATGAAATCTGTAGCTCAAATAGAACTAGAGTTATGAATTTTTAAAAAATATAGTTCAAGCCAAACATCACCAAATTCTCAAATTTTACATCCTTTCTATTTTCCAAAAAAATTAAAAAAAAATCCTCGAATAGGTATATCTTTTTTTGTCATATAGAACACGTAAAAAAAGTTTTAGCTAAATACAAAATGTGTCGGTAAATTTTCGACCAAATCTGTACGGTTTGTAAAAAAATGTCTTATATGCATGTGGTGCGTATGCAGATTATACATATGCATTCAGGACCTACAGTTTAAACGCCGGTTCCGAACGGAAAATTGGGGAGAGGTTTTCTTGGCATGAATAATCTTGGGGTTTGCCAGACCACTGAAGAGGAGTTGTGTGCATATGAAAATGTTCTGGCACTGTCGGGAATCAAACCCGGGACCTCTAGCTTAGTAGACCGGTGCGCTGTCTACCATGCTACGCTTGTGTTCATCCAATACATTAGGTGTATAAATTAATTCGTGCTGTTTTTTCAAACACTTCAACTTTATTTTTCAATAAGTTGCACACATTTAATTAATCATTGAAATATTCCCCGTTATCGTCGATGACCTTACATCATCTATGGGGCAATTTTCGGATTCTATCACGATAGAAATTTGATGGCTTTGAAGCGACGAAGTCATAGACAAAGTTTTGAACGTCTTTCGTTGAGTAAAAATATGTATGCGATAAGAAGTGTTGCATCGACCGCAATCAGTAGTTGTCTGAAAAGGTTATGTCCGAATATGTCGCGTGAGAAAGAATTTCTCAACCCAAGATTGTTTCCTTCGCGGTTTCTGTTGTGTGCGGCTTAGCGTTGTCATGATGACCGTACGACTGTCTTGGGCCATGGCGCCTTGGGCTACCAATAATATTTTGCGTTTAAGTTCATCATAATCCAATTTTCATGGCTAGTTACGTCTTTATAAAAAAAAAAATCCTTTTTTTGTACTGTGGTGAGCAAAGAAATGTATGGTCTTCCGACTATTTTTATTGTCAGCAGTCATCTCATGTGGAACCCACATTCCTTCTTTGTGAATTTTTCTCAGCTAGAGCAATCGAACCGAAAATGTTGATTGTATCACTCCAAGCTGTTCAGCAAGTTCTTTTTGTGTTTGAGTCGGGTTCTCATCGAGTAACGCTTGCAGTCCATCGTTTTTAAACTTGCGAGGCTACCCAGCACGTGGTGGATCGTCAATACTGAAATCACTGTCTTGGAAAAAACTAAACTATTTTCTACACGTTCTTTCACTCACTGCACTTTCTCCGTAAGCGGAACAAATCATTTTGGCTGTCTTAGAAGCGTTTTTATTGAGATTAAACGCAAAACGCATGCTGTGTCGAGTATGCTCTTTATCGTAGGCTATGACATTTACTACTTATTTTTAAGGTTATGATGCTTAAATGTCAATCTACATGGCACATTTGAATCTTGAATTTCAACATTTTATATACATTATAATTGAATTATAATACTTTATAATAACGAAAGGGCACGACGATAACTTATATTCAAATTATATATATTTATGCAAAATTGAACGGAACGAATTAATTAATACATCTAATATATCATACGCATTTCTATAAGTACACTATACTCCTGTTCAATTGTTAAGGTTTTCCCAACATCACGAATTTTTTAATAGTTTCATCCACAAAATAAAAATATAAAAAACACTATTCTTCTTACTTACGCATTTTGAGCAAAAATCGGCTATATTGTAACATCTTCCTTTTCCCAATAATTTACAGCTTACTTTTAATGTCAGATTGAAGATAAACTTTTAAACATATAGTATTTAATTTTATCTCAGGCGCGTCTTTTTTAATTACGAAAATGGATAGTTTATTAAAAATAAACTGTAAAATATTAAGGAAAATTTGAAAGCATTAAGAATTTTCCTAAAATAAGCATTTGTTACGTTCTGGCTAGGAACGCCCGCACCGTTTTCGTGACTGCAAATCCGGAATGTAACTGATTGTTATTGAAATAGATAAAAAATCAGATGGGTCTATTTATGCTGTCGTATGACGAAAAATAAATGGTTCTATTTTCGGTTAAGGAACTGAATCCCTTTACAGGGAATAAGACCGTGAGTGCAAATTGGAATAAAGGGGAAGAAAATATAAAGACGGAATTAATATAGTTACATATACGTGAATTTTATTGAAGAAGGAGGGAAAGAAGGTTACTTTAGTATAGAATTAAGATTAATAAATAAAATTTACATAAATATTTATTACAACAAAGAACAGGAATAAAACTTTTGACGCAAAAAGTTACAAATGAGCGGGATGTCTATTACATCTATCACATTACGGAATTTGTTGCATCTGTGCACTTGTATGTGTGTGTGTGTGTGTGTGTATGTACGGAGAAGGCAATGTAGGATTGGGAGTAGGAAGACATAAAGCCGTTGATGGTCTTCAGAGTGCTGGTGATGAGAAACGTAAGGGTGTCTCAAAAGGGGGACTGGAACAGTGATGTTAAAGAAAATCTCACGGGGAACGACTCAATGATCTGGGAAGTGTACTCAAAGGCGATCGAAGGGGAGTATTAGGAGGTGATATTAGCGAGGGGGACTGCGAGAATCATAAAAACTGACGCGGGTTACGGGGGAGTAAGAAGGACTTAGGGAAGTTAGGGGGGAATAGTTTGGGTCTGGGGAAGAACTACCCGGAAATAAACTTTTAGTTCTCGAAATAAAGTTTTTAAGTATCTCCACGTTACGACGGACCAATTCCACAAAGGCAATCTCCCGTACTAAGTTAACACCGACGCACACATATTTCTTGGGAGGTTTGCATTAAGAGAGTGCGATGTGGCGACTTAAAGCGCCCGTCACAAGAGGAGAATGTCTCCGAGGAAGCCCTATGGCGAGAAGGGAAGTAAGCTTCTCGTGAGCGCATAATTAGGCGAGTTATTTTTTTAATTATACTACTTGGGCTGAAAAGTCTCGGAATTTTTAATGAAAACAAGCGTTTATTGGGCAAAGTTATATTTATTCCTCAACATAGTTGCCTTCGAGTGCAATACATTTGGTATAGCGATTTTCCAACATTTCAATGCCCTTTCTGTAGTACGAAATGTCCAAGTCTTCGAAATATGCCTCGGTTTCCGCGATGACTTCTTCATTCGATGTGAATCTTTTTCCCTGGAGCCACCGCTTGAGGTTTGGGAACAGATAATAGTCGCTGGGGGCCAAATCTGGAGAATACGGCGGGTGAGCAACAAATTCGAATCGTAATTAGTCCAATTTGGCCATCGCTTTCAAGGACGTGTGTGATGGTGCGTTATCGTGATGGTACAGAACTGTTTTCTTCGCCATATGGGGCCGTTTTTTCTTTATTCCGTCGTTCAGTTTGTCCAATAACGCTGCATAATACTCTCCCATAACTGGTCTTCCCTTCTGCAGGTAATCGATGAAGATTATGCCATGCGCATCCCAAAACACGGAGGCCAAAAACTTTNGCTTTTCAACCACTCTGCAGACTGCCTATTGGACTCAGGCGTATGGTAATGGATCCACGTTTCATCCATCGTCACAAAACGTCGAAAAAAAGTCCGCTCGATTACGCTGCAACAACGCTAAACCGGCCGTTGAATCATCAACGCGCTGCTGTTTTTGGTCAACGGTCAGCAAACGCGGCACCCCTCGCGCAGATAGCTTTTTCGTATCCAAAACATCGTGCAAAATGTATCCCACCCGTTCTTTTGAGATACCAACGGCCTCAGCTAATTCGCGCAACTTCACTTTACGATCACTCAAAACGATTCGATGCACTTGCTTTCCGCATTCGTAGCCTCTTTTGGTCTTCCAGAGCGAGGTGCGTCTTCGGTGCTTGTACGACCCATTTTAAATTCACTAAACCATCGATAAACTGTTCTCGAAGGAGCAAATGTGGGATAACATTTTTTCAACCATTTAATTGGATATTCAGAAGTTTTTCCCATCAAAAAACAATGTTTGATCAATATGCGATATTCCTGTTTTTCCTTTTTTTTTACGAAAGCGAAGGTAGCGATACTTAAACGACTGTAGCTTGTAAACGAATGAACGAAATGTCATGAAACTTCACACATAAACTAGTGACAGATGAACCTCTCGAAATAAATCATGTTCATTTTCTAGTGGCGCCAACTACTGAAAAATCCCGGGACTTTTCAGCCCATGTAGTATATTATCAATCTATGGATGAACTATAAACCGAGTGTGTTAAATAACCCGTATACCCATTTAAAAACGAGGAAAGTACTTATTTAAAAAAATGTTTCAGGCAAAGTTGTAGAGTATAAAAAGATCCATTTCATCGTCAAAACAAGGCCACCTAGAATGTTTTAACACTTTTCGGTGTACCGTCCCACCCAAAGACGCTTGATTAATATGTTTAAACTTATCGAAGGCATAATTCAAAATTAGCCGCGCTTATGTGGTTGATATTCTCCTTATTCAAATGTTGATAACTAAAAAACTATTGAACTTAACGTATTCGAAAATCTGTAATCGTGAAGTTAATTTTTTTTCTGTTATTAAACATAGTAAATGTTAACTTTTCTCTGATTGCTTTATTTTCTGCGATAATCAAAATCAATGTCTATTTTGAGCTGGAAGAAAAACCGAACGTTGATATAATCGATTTTTTAAGCGTATATATAATCTCAAGATAATTATTAAAGAATATAAAACGGTTATATAGTATTTATATATTTTTGTCTTTTGTATGACATACTTAAAAACAAGATTCGAGGCATAATCCTATATTGCACTGTGGACAATAATATGAAGTTTCCTTTCTTCTGTTGATCGACTAGCTCCGAATGAACAATCTTAACGCTTGAAGTGCTCGTCATTTGTTTTGACATAGCTACAAATCGCTATTCTTCTGTTTTGCATGTTACCAACTGCTTAAAACCACATATATTTCGATATATTAATAAAATCAATGCTGTCAGATAGCGACGGTAAGTTCTGTCGACGGACCGCATCGTTGAAAGAAGTTCTATGGCACCATGCCGTTGATGGACCGCAAAGTGTTAAATAGAGCTCCTTACTTTTTATTGCATTCTTATATTTATTATTAGCTCCCTGCTTTATATTGCATTCTTACTTCGAGAGCTTTTCAAAACACCATAGGAAAGTATTTTTTTATTAAGTACTTTTTGATTTATAAAACTTGAAATTTGCGGTATCGCCGACATTAGCAGTATCCAAACACACACCAGAGAAGGATGCACGTTAGAGTCAGAAAATATTACGGGAATGACAAACCGTGGGGTCCTTATTTCTGCTGACACACACACACACACACACACACACACACACACAAAGAACAGGGAGGGTTTGTATTAAGAAAATACTACCGAAGTAACGAACCATAAGGCCCTTATATCTATCTTGGATAATGCTAATGGCGGCACTGAAAATTTCAAGCCTAAAAAATTGAAAAGGACTTAATAAAAAAATACTTTATTATGGTGTTTTGAAAAACTCTCGAAGTAAACTATAAGAATATGTAATAAAAAGTAGAGGGACCCATTAAAAAAATTCAACATAACTTTGTTCTGACCTTGGCGACATCACAAAGGTGAAGCTGATAATATCAGTAAATAGAGTTTTGGCAGTCCTTTTATACCTTACAACTTTTATTTCAAACACTTTTCAAAATATCTATTTCCCTCGTTTTTAAATACGTGTAGTTTGAAATAGCCTGTATAAACAAATAGCTATTATATTATACATAACTATGACATTCAAAAACATTTATACGCCTATTACGCCATTTGCAGAGTAACAGAGATTATTAACTAGAGGTTATTCTAACTAAACTTATAAACCACGACATGACTTGCCTATATGCTGAGTCGCAAACCGAAAACTGAGTCTGTAGTCTTAGATATAGTTAGTGCATACACATTAGTTGAAAAAGTTCACGCCTTTTGTACTTAAATAATTAAGAAAGGCAATAAATATTTTCTATTAGATAATAGTACATCTTCATTTTTTCATTATTTTATTCATCAAATTTTTTGATTAACCGTACTATCTATATTATAGCGCCATCGCGTAACAAAATTGTATGATTAACTTGACAGTATACCATGACATCATCCCGTAAAAAAAATATCTGATTAACATCACTTTTACGTCCTGCATGCTTCACGGATAACTAACTATTTTATTCCTTTTACCATCTCTTCGTTCTCTTTACTTTGGGAAACGGAAACATTTGGTCGAGCGATACCCTGTACTAATATTAGGAACCTAGATCAAAAAGATCAATCAGATAAAAGAAGATGTTGTTTCATTATAAAATATAGACCCAAAATTTTTTCATGAGATCTCGATAAAGCATCGTCAAATTACTGTTTCCCGAAACATCTGCGAACAGTATAAAAGAAAATACCGCAACTAGCTAATACTACGCCATGGGATCGGAAAGATCATACGATCCTAGAAAAACAAACCGCCCAACGTCCTAACTTCCCATCATAAACTGACGCAACTCATCCTCATATCTACTTCTGAATCACGCCACATTTTTCTCCTTTCTCATAAAAAAAAGCGTGAAAACGCAGCGATTCTCTCTCACCCTCATGTCTTATGTGCTCACTTATGATTTGTCAGTATTCTTAGGATCATATTCAACCCACTTTTCCTCCCAAAAAAAGGATACGTTTTTAGAAAACATAGGTGAATCTCCTCAATCGTGGGAGTGGTCAATTTCTGTTTCCTACGTTTTAAGGGTTGTCACCACTCCGTACACCTTCTCCTTAAAAAATCGTTGGAAAACCTCCCGACCTCCCACATATCCTATCCACGAAAATTTATTTCAATGGCAATCATCATTTGCCGCTCCAAAATTTCACTATAAAAATCCAATTCTTTTGCTACCTTGCACAGTTCTCAACAGATATTAATTCTCGGATTCTCACTCTCGGATTCTCATTCTCGGCATTCGCATTCGCAATTGCATTCTCATCACAACCCTTTCATCTGTATTACCAGTCAGTTTATCGCAATTGTTATTTCGGTATCGCACGCGTTCACATATTCTATTCTAGATCCGATAGTCGGGGTACTCATTCAGATACCCAGTTTTAGAGTTACTGACGTTATAGTTTTCTATTTGTTACCGTCACATTCAATATGTTAGTTCACATGTGTATATGTGCATTAGTGTTTTGTATTAATCGTCCGACCAGAGCCATGTTCTACATACTATTCGCCACACTCAATCCACCAGTGTTGTAAGTCTCTATTTCATATTTATACATGATTTTTAAAAATTTCACTCCCATCTTCAATCCCACTTCACTTCTTAAACATACACATACATCACAGCGTAATTATTATCTCCTTTGTATTATTTAATGTTGTTGTTTTTATTATACCGATATGTTAAACATTCTTGTTACGTCAAATACCATTATATTATATTAAGTTACAATGATTACTTTTACATTTTTATCTTCATCTTTTATTTGTATTATTCCAATAACGTTGATTTATAAAAGTTCTTTGATATTATATTACCGATCGTTTAACTTTAACTGACTGTTTCATCTTTTAAATATTGTATCTTTTACAATGACTTTTCTCATCAATTTATTACTATTTTGTTAATCCATGTGAGACGCAAATTATGTTATTAGTATAATTTCTAAATTTCTTTATTCAAAATGTACTAAATTTAATTAAGTTTGTTACAGTTATTCATTCATTTCCTCTCAATTATTTCAATCAGAATTCCCTTTTCAATACTCTCATGTGGTTCTGTCCCAAGTAAATAGATTAAGTTTTTGATAAATAAATGACCACCAAACGTATGTTTTGCAATCCGAGTAAATCGGCCCTTCCGGACGGTGACCTGCAGATCTGCAAGTAAAGTTCTAAAGGCATCGCCCAAGTACGTTTAGGCCTGGCGAGTTTGCGAGTACACGATGTCTGTTGCGTGCATCCTCTTTCAGGACATAACATCACATAACATCACAATACTAGGACGACGATAACAACAATGAAATTTTTATGTGTGAGATTTAGCTATTTTCCGCTTTGAACTGGAATAACTCGATTATACATGTATAGCAAAAATGAAAACAATTTTCTTATTGTATTTGAACTGTGAAGAACCGATATAGCCTACACAATACTCAATTAGATCAGTCGTTATGGCGTTATGATTAATAATTTCATCGTTCAATTAAAGGCGTCGGGTAAGTTGCAACGTTATTTCTCGCCGCGCGTCAATTTTCTTCCCGCGCGGCACACGCAAGAATATATCGCTCTTCTGACGATCGCCGAGGACCCGGTCTTTTTCTCTCGGGCGCCAGGTACAGTACGGCCATACCTGCGATCAATTAGTCGCTCGTCGGGTATAATGAGCTATCCTCGTGATCGTTGACCAATAACGGGTTCCGCTAGCTCCGGGTTGATTTTACAGTCGGTGAATGATTGTGGGTTAACTCAAGAAGATGGTGGCGAGAAAGGGAACAACGTGAGCTTCGATTAGCAACGAAAATTCTATTTTCCAGGAGGCATATGCGGTCGTCCGCTCCGCTCGGCGACTCGTTTCGCCACGCTCGCAATACTTTCCGTATTTTTCGGTACACGCTCCGATTCCCAAAAGTAGCTTCCGCTGGATATCGCCTTTCACTATTGGCGTGTGTCCTTCGAATACACGCTTTACGCCGTCCGCGTGAGTCACACCGATCGTCTCGTCCTCGGTACGCAAGACTTTCCACGCTTTTCTTTACCACCTTATTCTCCGAATCGGTCTTCCCGCGACACACGCTTATCTCGCTTGGCTCGCCGAGCCACTCGCTATGGCATGTTTCGCCCTTTTATCTCTCAACGCCTCTACTCCGAGGACGTTGTTCGATCGCGAACTCCTCCGGGACAGGACCTCAATCACGCGACTACAGGTTATCGTCGCGTTACGGCTCGCTCTCGCAACGAGCATTCCATGTTAGTGCGCGCTCGCGAACAATAGCAAAATTAAGGGGCAAGCTTACGTGCGCTGTCGCCGAAGAATTT
The DNA here is from genome assembly GCF_001313825.1 of Dinoponera quadriceps. Taxonomy (NCBI): domain Eukaryota; kingdom Metazoa; phylum Arthropoda; class Insecta; order Hymenoptera; family Formicidae; genus Dinoponera; species Dinoponera quadriceps. Next base: position 41,129 of record NW_014554407.1, on the reverse strand, counting down.
GTCGCAGACGGCGACGAAGCATTTCAGGTTCAGCTGCAACCATCTGGACGTTATCAGGGCTCGGGCCCCGGCCCTTCCGCGCGACATCCTCTATCTTAGTGGCTCTCTCTCTCTCTTTCTCTCTTTTCCTCTCTCGCTCTATCGTTCGTCAGCGGCCACGTCGTAAAGTATACGACGAGCGCCTCGTGCCTATTCCTGGCTTCGCGCGTTTACTTGACTTGATATTCATCTTGATGTGTAATATGTGATTTGTTATTTGATACGTATAATATCTAAATATGTTATAATAGTCCAAATATTTTAATATTCTTAAAAATAAGCAAGGTAAAAATAATTTTTTTTGGAAATATAAGGTTTTAATAAGAATGCGATTTTTTGTAAACAATATTTGTGTCCAGGTAAAATAATAAGATCTAAATGATAATATATAAATGTCGTATTAGCTTTTTAAAAATGAGTTTACCACAGTTTTACTACTGTTACGTGCCTCGTGAACAGCAAATTTTTTTTTTGGGAAACAGACGCATTTGGGCAAGCGATACACGGAAATAAAAATTATAACGTGACATAGACAAAGAGGCCAACCTGATGTGGAAACGTCGATAAATCTTAGATTCAATGGTTAATTATAAGATCACGATAACGTGCCACCAAATACGTCATGTGTTTGGCAACACGTCTATTATACATGTAACATAAAGTAAAATGCAGCGATCTCCCTTTCCGCCTTCACATGCTTTCTTTATGAAGTACATAGCCTAAGTACATAGCCTAAGGGGTTAACAGGATGTGGGCCCTTCGATAAAATTTAGATCCAAAGATTATTTATGAAATCCCGATAATGTCAAATGTTTTCCAAAACATCTGTTCTACAAACTGCATTAGGAAACTTCCCAATCTCCCACATCTCTTTCTCTCACGACAATTGTTCGCATTGGCAATTGTCATATGCCACTCCCAAAATTCTCCCTATAAAAACCTTTCTCTTTTGCCTCCAGACGCACACACTACTTCTGACTAACTCTCTGTACCAGGCGGAATTAGTATTGTATCGAACAATCTTTCTGAGCCTATCGCAATATTCCACGGTATTTTCTTAGCAGATTTTGCTAATTATTAAAACTTCTCGGCTCGACACTTCGGTGTGCTCCGATACAATCGTCGCGAGTGCATCTGCCATCCAGCCAATTCGTCCACAAGTTGAGCCACGAGACGACAGCTCAAGTTAGCCCTCGCTCCTAGGAATCTCAGAATCCTAGAAATCTCCAGTACACCTCGATCAACGAACCCATGTTCAACATACTATTCACCAGGGTGACCCACCTAAATTATAAGTTTCTATTTTATAATTAAACATGACTTTCAATCATTTCAATCCAGTCTCCAATTCCACTTCATTTCTTAGACACACACCTACACAGGGTAATTATTATCTTCCTTGTATTATATAATGTTCTTTTCACCATACAGATATGTTAAGCATTCTTGCCGTGCTAAATCCGATTGCAAAACATTAAGTTACATGTATTACTTTTTACTTAATCTTACTTTCATTTTTACCTTTTATCTGCATTATTTCAATAATGCTGACTTATAAAAGATTGTTTAATGTTAACCCATATTTCTCATTGTTTAATTTTAGCTAACATCTATTAAATATTGTATCTTTTTTAATGACTTTTTTCACCAATTTATCACTATTGTTTATCCACATGAAAACCAAATTATGTTATTTGTATAATTAATTAATGATTTTGTTCAAAATACCCTAAATGTAACTTAGTTGTTACATTTATTCATTCATTTCCTTTCAATTACTTCAATCAGATTTCCCATTTCAATACTCTTATATGGTCCTATCCTAGGTAAAGGGATTAAGTTTTTTAAACTAAATAAAAGACCACCTAACGTACATTTTGCGATCGGACTAAATGAGCCTTTCTGGACCTTGACCTGATCAGCAGACCTGCCAGTAAGTTTAGGTCTTGCGGGTGCGCATCTATGCAATGTTTGTTGCGTACATCCTCTTTCTGGACGTAACACTATAGTAAACTACAGTTTTTTTAACACATATATTTATGCTTCATGACTTATGGCAGATTTAATGATATTTAATTTCAAGTCGTGTCCAAAAAGCAAATAATATAAACTGTAAAGTGCAATAAACTAGTGGATAAATATTGATAAAAAACACCTTTTAAGAAAAATTAGCTCGAATAATGTTGGCAATGTCATTGCCTTGAATATTTTCCAAAAGGTTTTAGACATCACTCATTGTTTATTAAAAAATTATTTAAAAAAGGAGTTTGAAAATTTACGGTCGAGGAACATATTGTTATAAAAGTTGTTTTGTCGAATTTTTATTTGAAGGAGAAAATTGTTCCCTAATCCCATGACCAGGGAGTGCTGTGCCTCCCAGATCCTCTTTTCTCTTAACTTAAATTAATCTACATCATAGTAATTAAGAAACATTATACGCGTATACAGGAGAAGAGTACGTTGATACATACGTCATACATAATGTATACATATACGTCATACATGTACGTTAATACAAAGTCCTCCACCAAAATCCAGACAAATTTAAATTTGAATTTCCTGCATTATTTGACTTCAGCGGTAGGTCGTTGCTGACGTTCGGACAAGTCAGATGTTTGTAGTAACCGTGCATAACTTCAAAATATCCAATCAGATAAAATCGAGTGCGAAGTATAACCGAAGAACGGCGATAATCAAAGGCCTTTGCGCTAGGCGTTTGCAGACCGAATTAATTCGGTTTTTCGGGTACCCGAGATCCACCATATATGATGTTGCGGCTAAATATAATAGCTAGGACAAAGATTCCAGCCTCTGTTCACGTCTAGGCGTCGTTTCCAGTGTGGCCACGTCGTGCTGCCACATTTCCTTTAAAAGAAAGAAACCGTCACAAGAGTGGTTTATTTACGCGTTTCAACAGCTATTGTTAGTGAAGCCGTGGATAGATACCGTGGCCGACGGCATATCGTACGTCTTCCAGCGGGACGGCGTGCCGGCGCAAAGTCACTTAGTTCAAAACTGGCTGTCTGATAATGTGGGTATGTTTTGATCCATGGAATTCTGGCATTCAAACAGTCCAGATTTGAATCTGTTGGACTACTATGTGTGGAGCGTCATTGAATGAGTGACCAACAAGTTGAGACATTTCAACATCACACCTTCCTAGGCCGCTATCGAGACGGCATTTGTCAATATAGAGAAGCCGGCGATGCAGAGAGCGTGCAATTGCTTCAGCCTTAGGATCGAGGCAGCAATTGCGGCAAACGGTACTTACATTGAATAATTTTTGTCAACAACGGTTCCACAAATAACATGAAAAAAGATTTTTATGTAATTTTATATGTTTGACCAATGAACTTTTGTTAAATACATTGCTTATTTTGTGTCGGTTATCTTTCATGCTCAGTCTTGACTGCTCAACCATTCTGAGGTTATGTTCGTTCAGAATATTGTTTTAGCTTATTCGAACTAAAATACCAACTTAGCGTTGAAGTAAAATATGGCGGGAAATTCAAATTGAAATTTGTCCGGATTTAGCTGACGTACTCTGTAAAGTAATTCTACTTTAAAAGGAAGGACCACTAATGATGTACAAAAAGCTTTTTGTAATTTTTACATTTTAAAGAATTAAATATTGTTTAAACAGATTGTTTATTTTGTCCGGATTTTGGTGGCGGACCCTATATGTATAATATTGTTACGCTCGCGCGGGGAAATAAAACGAAACAATGTTAAGTGGGAACAACTTCAACTATATATTTGCTATTTACAAGAAAGCACGCGTAACTTGCAGACTCAAGCTCTCTCTCTCTCTCTCTCTCTCTCTCTCTCTCGCGAAAGACCTACGCGCACGTCACGGCGACTCGACCGCCCTAGAAAGAATCTCTCTGACTCGTTATCGCTCAACGCTGATCATCTGTTGTTGACGACTGGTTGTCAAGAGAATCAGCTGTACGTTCAGAGCGCTAAAAACGCGGGCATCAAGACGCGTAACAATATATATATAATTTATTATCAATAATTATTATTTTATTAAATACATTGCACTCATTATTAAAAAAAAATCAATGCGGTCAACATAGTGTACACAAATATCTAGTTTTCAAAATAAACAATTCGCACAGAAAATCTTTCAACATATACGTATACCATAGCGACAAATGTTTATATATATTTTAAAAAAGAAATTTAAAAATACAACACTTATTCTCAAAGTAATTATGTATTTTAGGGAGGTAGTTTCAATGGCTCTGTTTGAAAGAGAGTCGGGATCAGAATTGGAACATTGTATATAACATAATATTGATGTTGGAAACATCGGGATATACAAGTTGTTCGCGTCTTTTGTGTATATTGAAACCGAGTATACGCGTGAGTTGGTCAAAGAATTTTACATAACACACCCAATCACGCATAACACTATCACAGGATAAGACCTTACCGCCGCGTTTGAAATATTAACAGTATTTTAAAATTTAAAGGAATTTTTTTGAACGCGTTGATTATCGCCTGTATCAAATTTGACAGATTGTCGCTTGATGCTACATGAGTAACACCGACTTTCATCGCTTTCTTCTCGCTTTTCACTCTGGTACTCGAAAATACTACTCTGCTCTCGCCAGAAAAATGTGCAAAAAACATTATGGAAAATGAATTTCGGTCAGGGCGACCTCCTGTTGTCCGCATAAATTCATTTGTTGTTGTAATTCTGTAGTAAACGCCATAGTTGTTTTTCCGGAAAGTAACGCATGCTACTGTTGCTCGGAAGAATTATGAAAAACTGTCCTTTCATTATGACGACAAAAGCGATTTTAGACTCAAAACAGGAATTTAGGAAATGAATTTAGAGGGATATCTTTGCCAACTGAGTAATAGTTCTTTAGTATATTCGCGTCCTCTACTTTTTATCACATTGTTGATGATAAACTCTTTTTGTAGCAAGTTTTTGTTTTCCGAAGCTAATTCCTGCTCGTAGAATATTCTGTCTATGATTTCGCCCATCAGATCGCTCAATTCGTACACGCCGGGTTTCCGCCACTTGAGAACAATATGAATCAAAAATATCTCCAGGGTCCAATATGCTTCGTATCTTTTCTCGAAGATATCTTTCTTCCGCCGCGTACCAGATCGCTTACGCGATATTTATAGTCTGTTCCATAAGATCGTATGGGCTGTTTTTCCTAAAAAAAAGCACAAAATTGTTAAAAATTTTATTTGGATCTATTAATGAATTCAATAAAATAAAGTGCGTTTACTTTGTAAGTTATCCAGTCATCTTTGTTATCGAGTATGGCCTGACAGCGTCGAAGCATGCTTTCCACGAAATTTTCAGCCATTGTCTCAGGAAAAGATTTTTAGATTTCCCGTATGTAGTGAAGGAGCTGCTTTAAATGAAAAACCTTCTTTTCCCTGAATTTAACCTTCATGACTTTCCAAAAGTTTTCGATGGAACTGGCATCAGACGACTGTGAAAGCCAATCAATTGTATGCCATTTTGATACCATTTTTATGTTTCCAATTCGTACACGCACGACTTCGGTATTTTGGGTTATTGTCCTCTTGAAGCACCGATGAACTATTATCTGAGCCAAACCATCTTTGAGCAGACTTCAATAAATACAAATCATGTGATGACAAATCATGTTCATTTTCTGTGAATTCAGATTCTTCATGAAGAGATATTAAGCACCAAATCCCTGTATACAGAAGCATCCCCTCATTCTATTTCTGTTGGAGGATATATTTTCATTGGGAGTTTTACTGTACGTTGAATAACGGGATCGTATCGAGTCGACTACGCATACCTTCTGAAAATCCAGGCCCAAAAGTATGATTTATCGGTGAAGATTACATTGGCAAAATCATGATCAATATTAGCTTCTGCCCGCTCTAGCCGTTTATCGCACAAAAAAGGTTTTAACATTGTGGACCGCTAGCCGTATACGGAAAAAAACTATCGACGTCTAATAGTATTAAGGCTCATTTCTACATTTTTCTTCAATAAAAGATTCTTCGCTCTCCGTAGCAAACACCCAGGATTCTTCTCAAATATCATAATGATAGCTTTGTCATCCTTTTTTGTCGTTGAGTGCGAGTGCCACGTTCTGACAGGTCGTCAACCCTTTTTGTTTTTTTCTAACGTTTCACTCACTTTCCAACGAACCCCTCTGAGTTTTTCATGTAGCGACCGGCAACTGCATACGATATTTTCGGTCTTTTCGGATGTGTACAAAGAAACATTGTTTCAAAACGACTTGCATACCCATTACTCATTGTGTTTATTTTGTTCCGTTACAGACAAAACAAGTCACACAACTAATATAACAGCAAAACATTCTTCCAAACTGTTCAGAGAATAGGAAAAACTGAACTTAACATCTGTGCACCATTTATTAATGAAATGCGGATCCGTACGCTCTTGTGAAACAGACTGTAGCTCTTCGATTACGAAATTTTCCTTCATGTTCATCGAAACTGAAATTACATTATTTTCACAAATGACGCCCGCGTTTTCCAATGTGACGCATGCAGGCTGCATCTGGAATTACGAGTGTGGTTATAGGCATGCACGATGTCTTACGAAACATCAATATAGCGATGTATTGCGAACGCTCAGGATGGAGGAGCGAACGCCGATTCAGTTGGCCGAAATTCGGTAGAGAGTTGATGCGTGTTACAGTCACGCGTCGCACGCCACGTAGGGGACACGTCCGTAGAGATTTTCGCACGACCCGCCTTGCCGTCGGCGTAAGTGTTCTTAGGGTACGACGAGAGCAGTTCGTCAGCGATTCATGTTGCTGACAGTGATTGGCTGTTGCCCTTGCGACAGACCCGGAATTCTCCGTGACCCTCTATGCCGACAATAGTCGGTTGTCGCCGATGCGACGCTTTGGGTCCTTAACGACCCACGATGCCGACGATGAAGTCGGTTGTCGCTGATGTGACTGCTCTGGATCCTTAATGATCTATGATGCCGAGGATGGAAGTCCGACTAAGCGAACTTCTTCGAAAAATGACTCCGTGCCCCGCGAAGAAGGCTTCCCAGCCGTCGGCGATCGGGCGTTACAGAAATCTCCTCGACCCCAAAGGTAGATATTGGAAACCCCGGATTACCCGTGTCTAGAGACAGTTGCCAAGCTCCGCGATAACACCGAGTCGCAGCGAACGGTGATCCGCACCGAGCTCTCTATCACCAGAAAGGTATTGAAAAGGTGACTACCACCAAGACGACCGTACAATACCCGAAACACACACTCGAAAAATGCAAGCTGGGCGTATGCTCACCGTTCTGTCGACTTGAATGCTATGGCAGACAAGAACGGTCTCCTGGAGCGCTCCTACGGAACGCTTTCATATAGCGAACTTGCTCGCGGGCGGATCACCCGGGCGGCGCGAGTCCAACGCGCGCGAGACCATCTTGCCTGGCGCGCTGCAACCCGGCGGTCGAGCTTCGCTCTATTCCGCAACACGATGCGTATTTTATGCGTGAAATAACGCCATAAACATTGGTTGAGCGTTCTGTTAAAGCGTTCAATCACGGCCATTTTGACATCGGGATTGCGTGCCGTGCGAAAACGAATGTTCTTTCCTTTAACAATTTTTGAAGCGCTTGACCGAGAAATGCTTTACCTTTGTCTTTCTGCAAGCATACTAGTACCCGACCTTCGTTCCTTGAGAATACGCGACGGAAGGCTTCCGTTACGGCGTTGGTCGTTTCTTCCTGTATCGGTTCCACTCAGTTGAATTTGCTAAACACGTCGATGATTGTCACTAGGTAACAATAACCGTCATTATAATTTCTGAGGTTGCAAAGTTCGATCATATCGGTTTCCCACAATCGTCGATATTCATGACTTTGTAATACAAGCGCGGGAATTTACGATGTGATGACCGATGTAGGGTGTACGCGTCCTGTGATTCGAGCCAGCAAACAATTTCGTCACGCGTGGAGTCAGTCCGATGACTTGCGAGAGATTTTCCGTCGCCGAATACTCCGTGTAATGTGTCAGATTCTAATAGAATTTCGCGAGGTCTTTCGTTCTAGTTTCAATTGATCAAATGTCTTTTATTCGCTGATTTAGAAACGTTTTCACACGTTTTTTTTGTCAATACTGACCGAAGGTTATACACGTCGCCCGCAATCATTTCCGTGATTTTTCGAGAGAGACGTTTTTCCGATCTTGCGTGTGCGGTGCGGTAATGAGACACGTTTACCGCTGATATCTGTCGAAGAGACCACACTCAAATTCAACGGATTCCAATCGATGAAACATTTTTTATTCACAGATTTAGAAACGTCACCTTTCATACGAGTTTTATTTCTTAACTGATTGGAAACTACAAACAGAGAACTTGCGTGATTATTCTCACTATCCACTGCCTCAAAAGAAGTTTCGCCGATCGCGCGCTTTGACAGAGTTTGCCCAGTAGTTGACAGGATCGGGATACTGATAGCTTTCGAGAATAATTCTCTGAAGTTTGCGGAAATTCGCTTTCTTCCCTTTCGTTCTCTTCTTTATCGTCTTTCAATAATTCCGGATTTCCCACAAATACTGCATTAGTACCCATATCATGCAGTAGCCATGCGAGCCGAACTCTCACTACGACTCTTAAGGATTTTCTTTCGTGTGCTGTGTCGTTTAAGAGTTCGACGATATTCGAACCTCTCAAAATTCTGTCGTCCTATAGTCACGAATCTGTTTTTCCCAGTTTAATTTACGCTGGACTGCTAAATCACACAAATGCGATAGCAACTTACGCACTTTAGCGCGATAACTCTTTGGCACTTTATTCAATATTTCTCCGATATTATTCTGTTCATGACTGCGGTGAAAACGCAGACCTACTGCTTTGTCCCCATTGTTCACGTGAGGAAACGTTCAACGCTTGCAAACCAGCGGTTAGTACATCAGAAATATCTCCAATAGCATCGACATTTTCTTCTGCCACGTAGCTGTTTGCGTGATCTTCGTGATGTTCATTTTCTTCGTCTTTGTCGTTACCGTTGTCATCTTCGCCGTCAGCGGCCATATCATTGGTTTTCTTTTGTCGCGCGATTCAATGCTTTTTCCGCTTACGGAAAAAATATAAATAATGTTAAAACACTTTTCTGTATAATTTCCATTTTTTCGAGCGCCACCGAGTACGGGCGAGTTAAGAATTCGATACATCTCCACGTCGAGACGTGACAGGATGGTACCCGAAGTGCGCACTGTATTGTCAGTGTTATTCATTGATGTCGTTTTCAATTGTTGTAGCGTTGTCCATTGAAATAGAAGGATTCGGTGTCGTTGTCGTCGCTGACAACAACGAGGACGAATGCCCCTGTTGCTGCAATCTTTCGAGATTATCCGTAGAAACCACAACCATCTTCTTGATTCTTTCCATAACTTTGTGACCGACGATTCTGTTTTCGTTGCTCGTTGGTCTACTTCGCTCCTTCTGTTGCCAGCGGCAATGGCTCGGCCTCGGCTAGCTCAGTTTTCCGAGAATCTTACACTCTGCGATTCCGCGCCGGAGAGCGTCGTGGTTCTTGTGCGCCTCCTCGAGAGCGGTCATTCCGTCGGAGGGAAGCGGGAGAGGTGAATAATCGGAGATTGCCCGGTTAACAAGAACAGTAACAAGAATTTAATATTCGTATGAAGGATTACAGAGATGACCTTTTCTATAGCTACAGCGGTCACGTGAGGTGTTCGAACAAGCTCAAGATCGACAATGGATGTAACGTTCGCTTTGACCTACGTAATGGCGAACGGCCACGATACTTCGTACCCCGGGAGGTTCGGCCACGGAATTTCAAGAGAGGTTTTTCTCGTCGGTTGTTCGGCAAGTCGCTACTCTACTCGGCGGATCTACGCCGTTCGACGGCTGCAAAGAACTTGCCGCGCGTCGCACTTTTATCCTCTCTTGCCCGGCAACCGCTGTTCGAATCCCTCCGGGTCCCTACCTGGGCGCCAGCCGGGTCTCTCTCCCGACAGTGATGCGCTGCTCCCGGCAACCGGTCCCATTCTCGCCGGCGTGTTCCTTGCCGGCAGCAGGCACCACGATTTCCGATCTACCGGACTCCTATTCGTACTCTCGCCCGCCGCATGCACCCGAGTCTCTATACGCGTTTTCTCTCTAAGCGGTATTTTTCCCCTGCGCGTCGCTCGCGCTACGCGGACCTCCACTACGCGGAATTCTTCTCCCTCGCGTCTCTTCACGATTCCGCGGACTGTGCGACCTTGCGACCAGAGAAGGCGACCGAGCCCTGCGCCGAAGCCCCTCCGGGATGTCTTTTCTCCCCCACTCGAATGCGGCCTAGTCGCCCCGGCGACTTAGTCTTCCACCCTCGCACGTTCGCGCAACCCTCCCCCTTCGGGCGCCACGAACCTCCAGCGAGCTATATCCCGGCGCTCCCTGAGCGCCCTATTACCGCCGAGAAGCGGCGGCAACGCTCGGATTTACGCGCAGTTCTCTATCCTTTACCTGCGGCTGTACAAGCTATCCGCTTACCCGCACACCGCCGGCACTCGCCTATCCTCGGCTGGATCCCATTTCCGCTTGGACGTCTCGGCTTCGCTCTCCGGGCACGTCCCTCGGGCTTCCAGCGCGTCTTGTGGGCTTGCCGTCTGGTCGCACAGTGACGATCCTCACGCGTGTCGCTCCGCACTACCTTCCGCCGCGTGGATCTCTCCCGCCGCGCCTAGCGGCTCCTGATTTGTCCTTTCCGCCGGACCTCGCTCTAGCCGAACTCCGCGGGACTTCGCGTCTGCTATCTCTTTTGCCCGACGCTTCCCTTTCCGCCGCCCTGGTTCGGCATCCGGCAGCGTTTAGGCTCGCAGTCGTTTCTCAGGACTCCCGGGTGGCCAGCCGCGGGATCCTGGTCTGCGACCTGGTCGCAGGGCCTTGCGCCTCTCTTCTTGCAAGGTGGCACCCCCGCTTTTGGCTGCCGTCTTTCCGCTCGGGCGCCGGTCGTCCCGCTCCTCTCAGCCTCTCTCCAGCCGCTCCCCTCGGCTCTTTCTTCCATCCTCCGCTTCTCGCCATCTGGCTGTCCTCCTCCGTCCGGTGCTTTAACCTGCGGTGACTTATCACTTACAATTTACTGTCCCGGTAGCCGCGGGTTTGGGGTACTGTGCGTAAATAACGCACAGGACAAAAGACAAATCGGTCGCTCGCTCGCCCTCGTCTACGAGAAGGCGCGAGCCCCCGGCCCCTCCTCGGCCGGGCCGCTGCCCCAGTGACGCGCAAAAATTTTGCATCATCACAATTTGTACATGCTAAATTTTCATTACTTTCGGTGACTCTGGATAATATAGTGCTGAATATAGGGACTATCAGGTATGCTAAGAATCCTCCACGTTGTAATATTTCTCTTCTCTAACCTCTCCAAACGCCTCGATTACTCGCGATAAGACGCAATGACGATTTGTATAACGACAGTCGATTTTTTTTTCGAGCGTCAAGTGGCACGTTATCTTTGAACGTGATGAAGACGCATTCGCAAATGTATCTGATCAAATCAGCGTCGGCTTTTCGCAGGAAGGTGTCACGTTGTCTCTTCGACAAGTAACACAACGCCTTCAAAAGAGAGACGTTCTTCTCACCGATGGAATGTTTCGTCGCGCTTGCGGTTCCATCACTCTTTCTCGGTACCACAAAGACGCGACTGTCGCGGTACGTTCGCGTGCACCGAGTTTTATACAAAGCTTCTGGACGAGCTTCTAAGCAGTACGTAAACATAGTGTGCAATATCGGAGGAAAAAATGTACGTCCGGTATCAATATTTGTCCGAAGTGAATTGTTTCAAATCGAGCAACAGATATCCGTGCGGAGTCCAAGTAGCGTCGTGGTAGGTTTCTTCCAGAAACTTTGAATTGTCTGGATAAACCTGACGTGCCAAGTGACGTATCCGGACACAATCGCGAGCATTTTTAAACACTACGATGTAATTCACGTTAAGGGTAATGTCTTGTTCTTGTCTTTGATGAAATAAATTTTTCGAGATGAGTATAACGTTAAGGTTCTTGTGGTGACTGCCTTTCGTAAACAGATCCACGATTATATCGCACAATGACGATTCCCTCAAAAAATCATTGATTATTACCAATTTTACTGACAATCTATTTTTCGAGTAATCGTCGGGACGCGTTAAGTCCTCGCGAAACTCGGTCGTGCAACAGGTCCCCGATTTCCGGAGCGAATGTTATCTTTGTCGCTTGGGCTCGCACTGCTGCTGTCGGTAAGCCTCCTGCCATTCGACGTAATAAAACGAGATTCTGTTGAAGCGGGTGTCGGCTATCTAGGACAAATAGCGAAGAAGAATCTCCGCAAAGATCGTCTTTCCGCAACCCATGGGTCTGCAAACGATCGACGTCCAGAGATGTTTTCAACGCACATCCATTCCGCGAAATAAGCGATTTCGTCTCTCTGCATTGCTATATATACAGGGTGGCCCATTTTAATCTAACCACTCAAATAACTCACTGGGAATTACCCAAATCAAAAAAAGTTTCGGGGCAAAAGTTTTCTATTTTTGGGGGAGAAATTGAATGGTGACCTGGAATTTGACCTTGAAGTATATTTTCAAGGTTATTTCAAGGTCAACTTCATTTTTTTAAATAGTAACCCCTATTTGTGACCCCAGATTCTGATAGTGCTTGAAATTCTGCGTTCAACCATATGAATTTTAATAGGGGTCAAATGTCATTTCAAGGTCATTTCAAGGTCAAAACATCAAAATAACAGCATTTTTAAGGTTTTTTAAGGTAAAGTATATTTTTCAACCATATGCGTCATGCTAAGGGTCAAAGGTTTTTAATATTAGTTTTATCAAAGTACAGAAAAAAACGAAGTAAAATAGTGCTCTCTAGGACTAATATTATCATTATGGCTGATTATTCTGCTAGTCACATTATTGATATGGTGATGGTTTCAGACAAATGCCAGAACAATTACCGGGCAGCAGCACGGTGGTACGCTGAACGATTTCCTTTAAGGCGTCATCCCAGTCATGTGACAATACGTGCGTTAACTATTAGAGCTCGTGGTGGACACCTTAACCTTAACCGTCAGCGCAGACGTCACGAATACGATAAAAATAATGCTCGCGTTTTGACAGTCTTAGCAGCTGTATATTTTGATCGTCAAATCAGCAGTCGCACAATTGAAAGGGAAATCGGTATTCCACGAAGTACTGCTTTAAGAATTCTTAGAAATTTAAGATACCATGCATATCACATAACTTTGGTTCAAGAATTAAGGCCAAACCATATTCAAATGCGAATTGAATTTTGCCACTGGGCTTTAGCAAGGATACTACAAGATCCTGACTTTTTCAGGTATGTGCTTTTTTCTGATGAGGCCAAATTTTACAGTGATGGACAACTTAATAGGCATAATTGCCACTACTATTCAGATGAAAATCCGCACTGGTACAGAACTGTAGATCATCAGAATAGATGGAGCCTTATGGTGTGATGTGGCATAATAAATGGCTACTTAGTTGGACCTTATTTTTTTGAGGGTAATGTTAATAGAAACAGTTATTTAGAATTGCTTCGAGATCGATTGCCAGGGCTGTTGGAAAATGTTGATTTAGCATAATGTGGTGGCAACAAAATGGTGCAGGACCTCACTTTGCACTAATTGTTCGTCAGTTTTTAAATAACCATTTTAATGCAAGATGGATCGGACGAGTAGGTCCAGTTAACTAGCCACCTCGCTCACCAGATTTAACTTCTCCTGATTTTTATTTATGGGGTTACATTAAAAATGCAATATTTTCACAACAGCCCACAACTAGAGCAGGCATGGAAAACCGTATTCGTCAAGCTTGTGAAGCGATTCCAAGAGAAACTTTATTAAGAACTGTGCCAAATTTTCATAGACGATTGAATTTGTGCCTTGAAGCTAATGGTGGTAATTTTAAACACTTACTTCGTGGTTAACAGTTATAAAGGTAACAAAAAGTGAGTGGCAAGGGGATTCACGCTAAACAAGCACCCCATCGACTATTTGACCGTGAAATGACCTTTGACCCTTAGCATGACGCATATGGCTGAAAAATATACTTTACCTTAAGAAACCTTAAAAATGCTGTTATTTTGACGTTTTGACCTTGAAATGACCTTGAAATGACATTTGACACCTATTAAAATTCATATAGTTGAACGCAGAATTTCAAGCACTATCAGAATCTGGGGTCAAAAATAGGGATTCCTATTTAAAAAAAATGAAGTTGACCTTGAAATAACCTTGAAAATATACTTCAAGGTCAAATTCAAGGTCACCGTTCAATTTCCCCCCAAAAAACAGGAAACTTTTGTCCCGAAACTTTTTTTGATTTGGGTAATTCCCAGTGAGTTATTTGAGTGGCTAGATTAAAATGGGCCACCCTGTATATAAATAGATATGCTACGTCTTATATGACGATGATGAGCTTACAACCACGTCGGAGCCTACCCGGCAGCCGCGGAACTCGTGCAAGCGCACATTCGCAAGGGATTGCTACAACGGAGGCGCTTCTTGCGCCGCACGATTTGGGTCTGCGGGTGAGCTCTTTCAAGAGGCGCGACGCAAGCGTGGCCCTGGATGAGCTTTCTTGAGATGTGCGCACGCGCACAAGGGATACGCGGCCGTCGATGAGCTCTCTCGTGCCGCGCGACGCGGAGCGTGCCGCGCCTGATAAGCTCTTTGGCGCGGTCTCGTGATGAAAGCTTACTTTAACGCACGAGGAAAGCTTGAATTTTCCCTAGACGCTAGAAAAAAGGTACAGCTTGTAACGGCATTGTGTAATCACCTGTTCTAATAGCTACTCGAGTTGTTTTTATTTGATGATTTTACAAAATTCATTGCTTTCATCAAAAGTGGAAAAGTAAGGGGAAGGTGAAGAATTAGTGCTGCTCCCATTTATTTGGTCTATGCATAATTCCATAGCGAAATTACGACAGATGTCTTTTGCAGTAGTTTTTCCGCTCGCACAAACATATAAAATGTGTTAAACATATAGAATGTCGTACATTAAGTGAAAGCTGAAATTTGTGCCGACATTCTAAGAAAATATTCATCGAAATCCGTGACGTATACGAAGTTTAATTATATTTTGAACATGCAAAAGAACGCCTATTAGAGGTGCATTTCGTTTTTTTATTTCCGAAAAGGCAAAAGTGCGTCACAAATTCACAAAAAAATATGCACCGTGTACGGAAAGAATGCCGTAAGCAAAAGTGTGTGTAGGAAGTGGTTTGCAAAATTTCGTTGAGGAAATTTTAATCTCTAAGATGCTCCTCGCTTTGGTCGGCCAGTCACTAATGATGTCGATCAAATCAACGCTTTAATTGACTCCGACCGGCATTTGATGACTACAAAGAACAGACATAACCTTAATATTGACGAATCAACTGTTTCGAGACATTTACGGAAGCTTGGCATGGTAAACATTAATGTTTGGGTGTCGCACGAACTGAGCGAAAAGAAAGTAATGGACCAAATTTAAGCTTGCGGTTCACCGCTCAAATGCTATCAAAATGAACCATTTTTAAAACGGATCATCAATGGTGATGAAAAGTGGATTGTCTACAACAATGTCAGTTGAAAAAGATCATGGTCGAAGTGTGGAAAGGCTGCTTAGACAGTCGCAAAGGCTAAGTTACACCCGAAGAAAGTCATGCTGAGCATCACATGGGATTGGAAAGGAATCGTCTTTTATATGCTGCTGCCACCCAACAAAACGATTGATTCGACCAAGTACTGCTGACAACTGGCCGAGTGAAAGCGAACAAACGATTTTAAGCGGCCCGAATTGGCGGACAGAAAGGGTTTCGTGTACCACCAGGAAAATGTTAGACCACACGTTTCTTTGATGACCCGGCAAAAGTTATTGCGGCTTGCGTGGGATGTTTTGGTGCACCCATCGTATAGTCGGGACCTTATACTTCAGACTATCACATATTCCGGGCGCTATGGAGTAATTTGAATAACAACTTTCAGTTCCCTGGATGTCCTCAAAAACTACTTGGATGACTTCTTTGCCCAAAAATCTCAGAACTTCTCTGAAAGAGAGATAATAAAACTCGTAGTGAGAGGGCAGAAAGTTATTGAACAAAATGAAACATATTTAGTACATTAAAATCGCTTTTCTTGCTAAATATTTTGCGTTTGAAATTTACTCGATTTTTGCTACGGAATCATGCATTAACCCAATAGATAGATATTGAAGAGACGGATTATCCATGCCAAGAGGCGAGTTATCAAGCTCTGCGAAAACACCGAGTGGCAGCGAACGGTGATCCGCACCAGAAGCTGTCGGAGAATCTCTATTTTCCTGGTGACCTTATCAGGGCCAAATCACACGACCAATCCGCCTGGCCCAACACGGCTTTCTTGCAGTTTTTATACGGGAAGAACTATCGAGTCAAACCGCGGCGCTCTGCGGAAATGTCTTTCGGTCTTCCGCCTGAAAGATCCTGTGGCATTCAAGGACACGAGTGCAGAATACCGTTCGGACATTAAGGCACCAAAGGCCAATCACCAACATCCGCAAACGATCATACAATACCCAATACATAGAATCAAACTGTACGCTATGCGTAAGATCATTGCTTCGTCGACTCCAATACTATGGAAGACGAAAGCAGTCTAGCGCTCCCACGGAGCGCTCCCATGTACCCGTCAGCAAACGAACTCGCTCGCGGGCAGATTACCCAAGCGGCGCCCCGTCCCGCGACGTACGCTGCTAGCTCCGGCAGCGAGAATCCGGTGCACGCAAAACTGTTTCGCCTGGCTCGCCGCAACAGCGCCCAGCGGTCTAATCTCACGCGATCGTAACATCCCGCCCGCCTCCTTCGATCCATTTGTCGACGGATATATCCTTTTTTACCAGAAGTATTACTGTGCGAATTGCAGAGTTCCTCCGTGAACCTCCACCTATCGCTTCTAGTGAGCGATTTCTGATGCGGTAGCACCCTCGACAGGCAATTGCACCAGCTTGACCAGTGCCAGCACCGTTGGTTGCGGTGCACACTTTAGCCATTCGAGTTTTATCGTCCGCACTGGTGAATAACTCTACGGCCGCTGGGCCATTTAGCCGGTGGAGTTTGGTTTTCCGTAATTAGTACGAACTCCCTGATTCTTATTGGTGAACTGGTTTCCATCCACTTGTTTCGAAGGCGCGTAGTTTTCGATCGAGTTCCTCTATACGATATTTCCTGGAGTTGTATCGCGTCGGAACACTCATGCTGACGATTTCCCTCACCACACATTCCCGGTAATTATGCCAATGTCTATGAACCATGTCGGTCATCCGGTCTCGTTTGCGAGCGCTGCACGCGATGTTTAGAATCCAAACACAGCTTCAGACCACCCTCGTACTCGTTGATGGTGGTCACGTGCACGAGCTGCCGCCGAGCTTCTGAAGCTCCGGGGCGGTCAACAACGTAATGAGGGGGTCCGGTCATCACCCCACAAACCTCATCACGTAAGCCACGGCTCGCACAGCACGTCGCAGTTTCAAGGAATTAAGGACTCCTATTCAGTTCCCGAGGTCACGTGCTACCACGAGCACGTTTTATCGTTCCTCTGGTAAATCTCCTCGATGAGGGGAGAGGGAAACCAGCCAGCGGTCGAGAGTCTCTCGGAGCTACTCCGGCCCCTGCGCCCCCGAGCGCACCGCTAAATCCAGCGGGCGCCCAATCTCTGCGACGCAACGTCTGCGGGATTGTTGCATGAGGCGACATCCTTCTACTAAGCGGGCGACATCCGCTCTTGTATCACGGTGACGCGATTTGCCTTGAAGCTTGCTTATCGCAGCGGGTGCTTTGCGAGCCTTCCGCGGAAGCTCTAAGGCTTATTCACCTGGCCGACAGTGCACTGTACGACAGTGCTCTTTTGCTACCGGCCCTCGTATTAGCTCCCCCAAGAGCAACCAACCAAGGCACGTCTTTTGCGCCATCTGGGCACCTTGTCCGCCTCTCCGAGTGCCTGGGAACAGGATACCTGCATAAGCCGCAGCGCCGAGAATCACTTCGATTCTGGCCTTCACCCTAGGATCGTCCACCAGCTGAAGACCCTACACGTGTTTCCATTTGACTGCAATAGGAAGTACGGGTGGCTGATACGCAATGAGTCGCAAGAGAACAAATGCAGTCATCCACTGCGAGTACGTCTCGCCGCCTCCCTCGCTCGCTAGCTCAAGCGTAGTCTGCGCACGAATCTATCGCATTGACTCCGCGGCAACTCCCGTAAGCTTCATCTGAACCTCTTGTTTCGGATTCTGCAACCGTTGAACCACATTCTCCGCGATCAGGTTGATTTCTGATCCTTGATCGACCAAGGCCTTCACTATCGCGGATCTTCCGTTCGCCGTCCGGAGTCGGACTAACGCAATGGCCAGAAGCACCCGTCTTGTGAGAGCACGGAATGCCGCGTGCACCACAGCCACCTTCGGATTCCTCTGACGATGCCTCCGCCAGGGTATCTTTGCGGATGTGCAGTACGAAGTAGTGAATCCCACCACACTCCCCACAAGATTTCTTAAAGGACAGGCCAGGCTTGGTGTCCTCTCGCCATGTAGACGAAATACAAACGGAGCTCCTGTACCTGAGCCCGCCGATCCTCTACCGATAGCGGCCGGAACTTTGTACAGTCAGTTGATGGATGTGATCCCTTACTTAGCGGGCATTTCTGCTGGCTGTGCGCAGGCAGCACCGAGTGCGGGCTTTTCCTATCCTGCACTCGACCAGATCCTTAGTCTGTAAAAGAGGATGTTAGTTCCGCCTCTATCGTTATCCGATGCTGATCCAGGAAAGCGTAGAACTCTTCCCAGGTGACCAGTCCTCGGTTAGCGGCTTTTGCTTGCTCCTTTACTCGGCGAATCGCTTCATCGAGCTTTGAACATGTGAGTCGCATCAATAGAGCGTCTCAAAACGGCACGTTGCTCCAGCTGCAGCAACGTCGTACTGAACTCCGTAGTGCGATCCACTACCCGCCGAAGGTCCGTGACGCTACCTCGTCACATCGGCTCGGTGCCCAACAGAGCATCCATGTAATGATCAACTAACACTCGCCGATTATCGTATCGCGCGCATAGTGCATCCACGCATTCTTAAACGCGTCGGACGCAACCCCCATAATTGCAGAGCAACCGCTCCGGCTCACCACTGAGGCTCTGCTTCAAGTACTGCATTTGATGAACCGATGGCATCGTGGGATTGACAAGCACTAGCGACGTGAAGAGGTCCTTATAACCTTGCCACTCGTCAACGGCTCCATTAGCGCGCGGGATCGAAATGAGTAGAAGCAGTCGTACGTCTGCTGCCACATCCGAAGCGCGACCAGCCCCGTGGCCCGCAGCCCCGCCCGCCATAGGGGCCTCTGACAGTTCTTCAATGCGAGTCATCAACGTGGTCTTGTAAACTAGGTACTTACTGGATCTCGCTGTATAAACCCTGCGCGATATAATCGTAGGATGTTACAACCTCCTTCACCAACGCCTTCCGCAGACCTGGTGAGGCGCCAAGTACAAAAATAAAGCCTAAGAATTAAATCGGGATATGATAATTCGGCCTTTTCCTTAGAGATCGGTAGACGACGTATTCCGGTGTCCCCGTCCGCGGCTATAATTCTGCTGTTGTGACGTGCGAAGCGGTAGCAGCGCGCAACGACAGAATGCATTTGTGTGTAACATGCAAACGAGATGTAAATCCGAACGTGCATCCTCCATGCGGTACACCTTGGAAAATGCTAATGCCGACAGTACTGTAACTTTCAAGCTGCATAACTCGAAAAGTACATTATAAGGAAATACTTTGTAATAAAATTTTGAAAAGCTCTCGAGGTAAGTTGTAACAATACGTAATAAAAAATGGAGGTTCCGTTAAAAAATTCAGTGATCTTCACGTGATCTTGAAAACGCTAATCAAGGTTATACTAACGTTACTGTGTAATGTGTCGTTTAAAGTCCTTTAACTTTTATATTAAACATTTTTTTCAAAAATTCCTTATTTGCTTCTTTTCTTGTCCTGTATAACTTATGTTGAAAAATTGACCGAACTGTGATTTCAACTGCTTCCGCATCTAACCTATTTACCCGATCTATTTCCATTGGTTTACCATCTGTTACCAAAACTTAAGACTTTCTGTAGTATAAAATTCGACTGAACAAAAATTTGGGTCAAGTAAAGAGATCATGCAGGAAATAAACGAATATTTTGAGGACCTCGAAGAAACCTACATCCGCGAAGGAATCGCGAACCTGGAAGAACGTTGGGGCAAGTGCGTTGACCTTCGAGAGGATTAAGCCGAGAAATAGACTACGTTATAAAACTCAAATTGTCATCCTTAATATCATAACAAATAACTTATCAAATTTTCTTATAAATATCTTTGTCAAGTTAGCATATAAAAAATGTATACTGAAGTAACAGTTCGCAATACGGCGCAGCCGTGCTGAAAGGCATACATGCGGATGAATGAATATTATACAAACGATACGCACATGAAACAATTGGCTGCGTTCACCAGAAGAAGTTTAACATTTTGCGGTCCGTCGACAGCACAGTACCGTCGCGATCTGACACTATTAGTTTTATCAATCAATCAAAACATATGATAAACATATGATGATTTTAAATGTGATGATTTTAGATATCAACATTTGTATAAGAAGAAAAAGACGAAATATGCGAGCTAATTTTATATTATGCCTTTGATAAGTTCAAACACATTAATCAAGCGTCTTCGGACGCGGACTTCGGACGCTGTTCGCGGACAGCAAAGTGTTAATAAATGCTTTACATTGCAGTGTCAGCAGTTGTACAACAGTTTTAACATTTCCTGTTGAACGATACCAGCGGTTTACACTTTCCCAACATGTTTACTAAGTAGTTGTTATTTTTTCTAGTATAGTTTTAATATGCTGAACAGATTAATAAACATGTTGGAGCAATATAAATTGCGAAGTGTAGTTTAGCAGAAAATTTTACAACAGTTGCAAAGCACAACAAAAAGCATTTACTAGTTGTTTTCTTTTGCTAAAAGCAGCCGTTACGAATATCCTCCGTGATTCTCTTAAATATATATATCAATCAATGTAATAATTTAATAATTATTTATAGAAAACAAGGGGAAAATTCGAAAAATATACGAAAGCTGCGATCGGATAAAAAAAAAGCTATTTAAGGTAGTGTTGCGGATCGAGGAAATCTCGACCGCCGGGTTGCGGTGCGCTAAGCGAGATCGTCTCGTGTACGCCGGACTCTCGCCGACGGAGCTAGCGGCGCATCCCGCGGGACGACGCACCGCACCGCGACATCCGCCCGCTTACGAGTTCGTTCACTGGCGAGTATATAGGAGCGCTCCGTAGAAGCGCTCGGAGAGATTGCTTTCGTCTTTCATAGCATTTGGGTCGACGGAACAGTTGTAATACACGTAGCGTGCATTTGGGTTTGTGTGTATTGGGCATTGTAAAGATTGTCTTGGTGCTGAGTTGGCCTTCTGCGCCTTGGTATCGGAATAGTGTTTCGCCGTCGTGGCCTTAAGTGCCACAAGATTCTTTCGGGCGGAAGACCGAAAGACACGTCCGCAGAGCGCCATAGTTGTGGCTCGATAAATCTTCACGTTTTGAAAGCTGCAAGAAAGCTGTGGTGGGCGTAACGAATCAGTCGGGTGGTTCGATAGGTGAGGTCACCAGTGGAGTAGGAAATCTTCGGTAGGGTCCGGTGCGGGTCACTGTTCGCTGCGACTTGGTGTCGTCTCGGAGTTTGGCAACTCGTCTTTAGGCACGGATTAATCGTCTCTCCAATATCTATCTTCGGATTGAGGAGAATCTCGGAGCAACCGGTCGCCGACGGCGGGGAAGCTTTTTTCGCGGGGCACCAGAGTCAAGAGCGGAGAAATTCGGATCAGCCCAACATCCATAGTCGGCAACGCGGAAGACTCCGTGTTAGTCGCAGCGAGCGATAAACGGTCTCCGTCGGCCAAGTGAGTTGCGGAAGATCCAGGATCGGGCGCATAGAGCGCCAGCCGACGTCCGTCAGCAACGTGGGTCGATGACGGCCAGAACGGTGCGCGCAGCGAGACTGACGTGGCGGCGGAAGTAAGGTGGGTCGTCCGAGAACTCAATCGCATTCGCCCAAGGCACCGCACATCTGCGGCAAAGCGGGTCGCTGGAGGCACGATACCCCGTGTTGGAGGGTCGTGTAGCTTCCGGAGTGGAACCCGGTCAATTCGAGCCGACACTTGCTCGGTGTCCGAGCAACCGGCGCTAGCTCCATCAACTGTACTGAGCGTCATACGAAACATCTTCTGGTGCATCAGACCGGATCCACGAGCGAACGAGAACCGGCCCTACAAGCCGGATACGTGTCGCAAGCATTTCTTGATCCTTCGAGTTGGATCAGGGAGCGAGCAATAACCCACGCTTCGATCCTGAGAGGTTTTTGTATACAAGCACAAACGCTATAATGCAAAAAAAGCTAATATAAGATGGTGACAATAATGTATTAATGACTAAGGAGATTATCTATGGTGAGAACCACCAGAGAAGTTCGCGGCTCTATGCGCGAACGAGTTCAGTTTTGTTTTGAAACAGAAACTGGTCATTTTCTCTCACGTGGACGCCATGTGAGTGCTTCTCTCTCTCTCTCTCTCTCTCTCTCTCTCTCTCTCTCTCTCTCTCTCTCTCTCCCGTGGCCTCTAACAGCTTCTCTTCGGCGAGGCAAGTTGCGGGCAATGTTGGGCTTCGTACCGGGACCTTCTCCCGTTCTCTACTAGGAGTCCCACAACCTTGCAGGTTATTTTCTGGCGGAGATATTCTGGCGGCGACCGACCAAAATACGACAATGATAGTTGACTTCATAACATCCCAAAAAGCGACTACGAAACAGCTCATACATTTTTTTTTAACTTACTTTATTTATTTACAATCTGTCTTAATATAAAAAGACAATCGATAAATTTTATAACAATTAATAGCACGTTAGAGTTTACTCATTAGTAAAGCTCTTACAAAAACCAATGGTTTACTATAAATTTGTAGATTTGGTAAAAATAAACAGAATATGTACAGCATTAGGTTAAATGAATAGAATCATCAATCGAAGATGTTTTTATATTTTTTGAAACGAGATTTTTCGATGACAGTCTCCAGTAGGTTTTTCGCCAGTTAGTTGGGGTGAGTTAATAATCTTTTTTTATAACTTTTGACACAATTACTTATTTCTTCCTTTACTGTAGGTATTTGTAAATCTTTTCTGATTATTTTGTTTGGTACGAACCATGGTGCATCGACTATATTTCTCAGTGCTTTAGACTGAAATCGCTCAATTATTGCAATGTTACTATCTGCTGCAGAACCCCACAGCTGCATTCCATAAGTCCAAATTGGTTTAATTATGCACTTGTAGATGAGTAATTTATTCTCAAGCGATAATTTGGAATGCCTGCTAATTAGCCAGTACATTTGTCTGATTTTAAGGTTGAGCCGTTTGCGTTTGGTCCATATGTGTGTTCTCCAAGTCAAACGCTTATCTAGGTGAATTCCTAGATATTTGACTTCCTCTTTATGTGGGATTTTATTTCCATTTAAGTATAATTGGGATTTAGTACTTCTGCGTTTGGTAAATGTAATGTGTTTGAATTTATATGTATTTATGTTAATTCTATTGGTTTTAAGCCAGGTTTCGAGTTTGATTAAGTGATTTTGAAGAGTATTTGTTGCTTTATCCAGGTTAGTTCCATGTACTATGAAAACCATATCATCTGCAAAAGTATCAAGGTGTAATAACGTCTTTGGATGTCGGTAGATTAGCTGTGAACAGAAGGTAAAGTGTAAGACCCAGTATATTTCCTTGAGGAACACCCACATTTATCGAGTAGAGTTGACTGAAATTATTATTAATTTTTGTTTGGAACGTCCTGTTTGTTAGATATGACTCCAGTAGAGTAGCATATTTTGTTGGGAGTACGTTTTTAAATTTATATATGAGGCTTTTCTGCCAAACTTTGTCAAATGCTTGTGCAACATCCAGAAAAACAGCTTCACAAAAACCTCCTCTCTTAAAGGTATCTCTGTTTACTGTTGTGATTCTTTGAACTTGTTCAACGGTAAAGTGATGGGATCTGAATCCAAATTGGTGCTCTGAGATCAACTTATTGATGTTTATGAGCTTGTTCAGCCTCTTTTGTAGAACTTTCTCACAGATTTTTGACATCAGTGGTAACAGGCTGATTGGTCTGTATGAAGTTACACTTCCAGCATCTTTACCCGGCTTAGGAATAAGTATCACTTGTGCAAGTTTCCATTGAGAGGGAAACTGACAAATTCGTAGGCAAGAGTTGATAATGATGGTTATAAATCTAATCGCTTTAGCAAGCAGCTCTTTGAACAACTTATTGCTGGTTTTGTCGTAACCGGGTGCTTTTTTATTTTTTAGGTTTCTAATTATAAAAGATATTTCTTTAGCCGATGTTGCCTCGATGCCTGTGTTATTTTGATGTATATAGGAATCATCAAGAAGCTTATATTCCTCTTCAATCGTTAGAGTTGAGTGCATCGGTTTAAATACTTCCGCAAGATGCATTGCAAATATATTAGCTTTTTCAGAGTCTGTTCTCACCCAGGTGCCATCTGTTTTTTTAATTGGTGGTATAAATTTGATCGGTTGTTTAATTTTCTTGGTTGCTTTCCAGAGAGAATAGTCAGTGTCAGCTCCTTCTGTCAGATTGACTAAGTATTTTTGAATATTTTTGTTTTTTTCATTGAGTAATAATGACTTGAGTTCTTTTATTGCCTTGTTTAACTTAGTTTTAATTTGAGGTGATCTGGTAATTTGCCATTCTTTTTTTAGTTTTCTCTTTTCTGTGATTTTCTGTGTGATATGGACTGGCAGACCTATGGGTTGTTTTTTATTTATTAGAATGGGTGTGGCAAAATTAGCTGCATTATGAATTAGTGTAATAAAACTATCTATTGAATTTTCTATTTCTTTAATTGTTTTAAGTCGTATATTGCAGTTTAGATTTTGTTTGATGTAGCTTTTGAACAATTTCCAGTTTGTTCTATGATTTGTGAGAAATTTTTTTATGGCATGTCGTTCTTACTGTTGTAAAATATTCAATTACTATTGGTGAGTGATCTGATGATAGCTCGAGGCAAGATTCAGTTCCGAAATAGTTTGAGCTTATTCCTTTTATAATTGCAAAGTCGATCAGGTCGGGCAGTTTATTTAGATCCGTTGGCCAATATGTTGGTTCGCCGGTAGAAATCGGGCAACATTTACAGGCCTGCATAGCTTGGTATAGGTTTCTGCCTTTAGGATTTGGAGTCAGTGACCTGGAGCCCCACCACGGGTGTTTAGCATTAAAATCTCCACCGACTAGGAATCGTTCTCCCAGTTGATTAAAAAATTTAGTGAATGTATCGGTAGTAATATTGTATCTAGGTGGACAATAAATTGCTAATAAAATTAGTGAGCCTGTAGAGTCTTCAATTTTTATATTTGTAGCTTGCATGTAAGTTTCGCATACATTCTCTATTTTGTAGTGTTCTATTCAATTTTTAATTATTATTGCTGTGCCTCCATGAGCTTTGTAGTCTGGGTGATTGGTAATGTAAGTTTGGTAGTTCGGTAGTTTAAAAAAGGATTTATTTGTAAAGTGTGTTTCAGAAATAAGCATAACATCAACATTGTTTGAGATTAAAAACGATTTAAGTTCGAGAGCTCTTTGGGAGAGACCGTTTGCATTCCAAATGATAATTTTTAGCTTTGTTTTATTCATGCGATAATTTGTTTATTAAGCATGTAAGTAAATTCATCATCGTATCTATTCGTGTGAGCAGTTGGGCCATCATCGTCTCAAGTTTAGTGTTATTGTTTACTATTTGAATCGGCTCTACGTATGGTATTTGTTTTGATTTTGATTGTACGTCACCGCGAACTGTCTTAGCGAAGGATTTACCTGGATTTATATAGTTAAAGTTGGAATTTTGGTTTTTAACTCTCATTTCATACTTATTGATCTCCTTCTGTCTAAGCGTTGGATAAAGTTTTAGTTCCTTGCGGGCGATGCAGCCCTTGTAGCTTGCGGGATGATTGCCTCCACAGTTCACACAGACTACTTCTTTGATTTTATTTTTGATTGGGCGCTCGCTTGTTAGGTTATTCTTTGCACACTTAACGCACGCAGGGCTTTTATAGCAGTAATTTTTGGTGTGCCCATATTCTTGGCACTTTCTACATTGAGGGATATCTCTTTTTTCCCTTGGAGGTTCAAAATTGACCACTGTATTAAGCAGCAGGTTTATTTTAAAAATGTCCTTGTTATTTGAATTTGTTTTAATTTCTATGAAGAAAAGTGGCAACGGTTTTCGTGTAGTATTTTGTAATATATTTGTGATCGATGTTACCTTGTGGCTATGGCTTTCAATTTCAGCACGCAGATCCTGAAGGTCAGCTGTCGGATGAATGCCTCTAAGTACCACTTTATAGGCTTTATCTTCTTTGGTTTGAAAAGTATAAAATTCTATTTTCTTTTTTTTCAATTCTTCTACTACGGGAAGATATAATTCATTTTATTGAAGCTGGATTTTAACTTGATTATTAGATAGTACTTTAAGTGAAAATCGATTATCCGCAAGTTTTTCCAACGTGGTCTTGAGAGGGCCGATTTGTTCAACTCCACTCACGTATATTGGAGGAGCTTTGCTTAATCCTTTGGCTGAATCGCTTTTTTGTGCTGTAGTTTCTTCGTTGATATTCGCTGTGGTCGCTTCATTATTTACTGTGGTAGATGGGTTTTTATCAGCTAGCAGGCTAAAACGGTTGAATGTACTGGTAGTTGGAGAACTACTTAGCCAGTAGTCCTTAAGCAGTACCTGTCTCTTTTTGGTATTTGTGATTTGTTCCGGGCTATTTCTATTTCTTTTTTTGGGTAGGAAAGTATTCCATTTGGAAGTATTAACCGAGTTGTGGGTGGCCATTTTCAGGACCAGGCGGCCTGAAGGCCCTTAACTATTCAAATATACCGCACTAAGATACTTTTAACAAAGCTGTTAGTAGTGACCGATTTACATCCAACACACCAAGCACAACACGTCCGAACGGTACGGCTGTTGGTGCGGAACTGAGCTCATACATAGCCTGGATAATCTTACTACTTCCATCGGAACGTTCATTAACCTGGCCAATGATCTTAACGACAAGATAAAATATCTCTCTGATACTAAAGCCAAACTTACTCTGCGCTGCGACTCGCTGATGACGGAAAATCAAGACATGCGCGAGCGCTTAACTAAATAGTATATCTGCTCGTTTCGAATACTTTGAGCGAGACATGTTTAGTTCCCGAATTGCCTAGACAAGATTTACGTGCGGTTGTGTACTATGTTGGGGGCTTTGCTGGGCGTTGCCCTGAAATCTTCCGACGTTAAATCTGTGAGCCGTCTTGGCGCACGGCCGGCAGCGAGCGAGTGTCCGCGCGGGATATTGGCCAGACTTGCCTCTAAGGACCAGCGTCGAGACCTTATCCGCCGAAAACTCAAGAGAGGTACGCTGGATGCCCGTGGAATCCCCACTCTCGGTTTGCCTTTGGCTGAGGAGACACGAATATATGTCAACGAGGGACTTGTTCTATCGGCCCGGCGACTCTACGCCGAGGATCGCACATTTATTGCCGACAATAGGTGGCTTCTGGCGTGGACCAGATATGGAGCGATTTTTGTTCTACGTGCTGCTGAGTCGCGGCCCCAGCAGATGCACTGCCCTCAAAATTTGCGTGACTTTCGGGACACTGATGACACTGCTAGACCCGAGTCTTCTAGACGATGTGGGAATTTGCCTAGCTCTTCAGATAGTAGTATCAAGACATGACACATCAATGCGCAATCTATCTACGCTCATTCAGACGATTTTGCCCATACTTCAGTGCGATGAACTATCATATTATAGCTGTATTTGAGACTTGGTTCAACAGTCGAATGTCGAACGATTTCGTCTCATTAAATGAATACAACATCTTGTGTTGTGACCGTGTGGATAGATGTGGGGGAGGGATCGCGATAAACTACCGTCATTCAATTCTAGTCTGTCTCCTAGTTAACTCACGTGATTCGGATTGTCACCGTCCTGAATATTGCTGAGTTTTCCTATGCGTTTACGTCCAAGATCCTTGTTGAAATGGTCTATCGGCCACCTAAAACAGGATATCTTGAAGAGTTTGAATTTTCTCTTGCGCGTATAGCTTATAATTATAAGCACACAATAATATTAGGTGAATTTAATTCTAATCTACTTATCAACATATAAATTGCGATACCTCAAAACTTATTTCTTAGTCTCGGGTTTACTATTGTTTCATACAACCTCTACGTACGTACGCGACGTACCATATAACCTCTTCTTATATGTAGCGTGATGTCTGTGCTGTTGACATTATGGACTGTGTCTTTACAGCGGATCAATCATCAATTCCTTTCCTGTCGAATCATGACTTAATTCATATTGAGTATGCAATTAGAGTCAGAAGTTCGATCGAGAGAACTTTTGCGTATCGAGACCTGAACTATATCGAACTAGAAAATCTATGCGACGATCTGATCCGTGGTAACTTCAACGACATTTATAGTATACAAAACATGGATCACGTAGTGTCAACTTTCTCTTAAAAGATACTGTGTACTATTTATCGACATGCACCTCTGCGTCGGGTCGCGGTGCGTAGATTGCCTGCGCTATGGATTTTTCGTGAGATCAAATCACTAATCCGTAACCGAAATCGACTTCATACAAATTTTCTCCGGACGCGAAATCCTTTTGATTATGCAAAATATAAATAAACTACGAAATGAAGTACAGTCTCATGTTTGGCGTATCCACTATTATCGTGAAAGGTTTAATTCCCTTCAGAATCGATTATTGTTCCGTACAATGCGTACAAATAAGCGGCCAAACTGTGGGGAAAGCTGTGCAGCTTGGGACACCTACGTTCTTGTGCGCGAAGAACACTTTCTTTTGATTTAGATAGTATAAATGCTCATCTCGCGATATCTAAATTCATTCCACAACCTCAACCCACCTTCCACGATTCTTCAATTTTCTTTTCTCCGAGACCTTCTCAAATTCTATGTAATGATCAATTTTACTTCCTGCCTATCTTACCTGTTGATAACCTCCACTGTCTATCAACCTTCAAATCAAAAGCCAAGGGATACGATCAGCTGATGCTTAATCAAATAAAACTTTGCCTGTCTGTTGTATTACCATATTTAGTCGATTGCGACGACGCATTCCCCCGGCAAACAACGCGAC
This sequence comes from Dinoponera quadriceps, assembly GCF_001313825.1. Taxonomy (NCBI): domain Eukaryota; kingdom Metazoa; phylum Arthropoda; class Insecta; order Hymenoptera; family Formicidae; genus Dinoponera; species Dinoponera quadriceps. The sequence continues at coordinate 11,811 of NW_014554407.1, read as the reverse complement.
CGACCGACCATCCGTCGGTCGCAGAAACGGCGCTACGCGCCAACAAATAAACATACGCTCGATGCACGCAACCGACACTTGCACACGTCAACAATAACGTTTGTTATTGTTGTTAAGCACGTGTCGGAAAAACCGCGTTTTTCGCGGTATAAAAGACCGCTCCGCCGTGCTATTGAGACCAGACTCCGCCGGAGTCAGCCGAGATCGCAAGATCAAAAGCTGCTCCGGATCCCATCCCCAGGTCGAGGGACCGCGACGGTGCGTACACCGTCGCTGCTGTGAGTTCGCAGCCGACTCGACAATCCTGTCATCCGGAAAGTCCGAGGTCGTGCGTACGCGGTCTCTCCCGTGGAAGTCGCGGGCACCGGATTCACAAGAACATCCATTTCGGGACGGTGTGTTCGCCGTCTCCACCAGGAGCTCCCGGCCCTCTTGCCCGCGGCGGACCTGGGGATCGGCACGAGTTGGGGTGGAGTGTTCTCCATCTCGGCCCCTCCACTCTAGCCGTTGGGGCTCTGCGTTTCCGAGGCATGCGAACACCCCGGAATATCATTCCGCGTGCCGCGCTGTATCATTAGAGACAATGCGTGTCTCTCCGCCGCACCTCACCGGAGGTACCAGGACCGCGCCGCGAACCGCGAACCGACCGACCGCCGGCTGCACGTCGGCTAGGCTCGCCCGGCCGACTCCACCGTTCCTGTAAGGAGGCACGATACCGCGTGTCCTCCGCACCGGGAGTCGACCGACTCGGGCATTCCGCGTGCAGCAACCACCGAACCGCGTACCGTGAACCGCAAACCGTGTACCGCGAACCACGTACCACGACGCCGAGTCAAGCAGGTGCATTCCGCCGTTGCACTCCGATGCGAGACCGTCGGATTTAAACACCGCGAACGACAACATCACACGCCGAACCGTCAGTACCGCGCCCGCTCTCCGCTAACGCCGCGGAATCCTCGCAGTGAGCACCACTGCTGCTCTAGATCCGTTCCGGGAACACCGATCCGCCGAAACACTGAGCGAACCGTCAATACACAGCCGCAATATAAACACGAGATTCCGTCACCGACACTGTTACCGTAATATTTACCGGCGTTAAAAGGCGAACAGCAAGCACGGCTTGTCACGAATATGATGTATACTTAAACATCTTGGCATCAGAATAAACCAACTAATATTCAATCTTCGCTCACTCACTTTATTCGCGCACTCACTCACTCGTCCATACACGCACAAACACACATACTATCACACAAGGACACCTGGAGATCCGGCGAGCTACGCCAGGGCCACCGACACCGAAACACGATCGACCAGCGACACCAGCAACGACCACCCCGCCGGCCGGGGCGGGACGAACGTCCACCGACCGACGGGGTCCGGGTCACAGATCTCTTAAACTTTTCGCTCAATCACTCTGTTTTTCTATCTCAATGGAAGAAGTTCTTAATTATCCCAATCCAGAAAGTAAGCAATCCGATGTCCCCCATTGACTATCGTCCTATATCGATATTATGTACTCTGTCCAAAATTCTTGAAAAAATAATTTATCGTCAGTTATGACTATTTGAGCACTCATATTCTCTTAAATCCCTTTTAAACGGGTTTCCGCGAGGGCAGCAGTACTCAGACGGCTCTCCTTAAAATGTTCGATGATGCTAAAACCGCCTGCGATAGATGTCAAGTCACTATCATAGTTTAATTTGATTTCAGAAATGCCTTGGATCTCATGAATCATTCCCTACTAATCGAGAAGCTCCATTCTTTCCATCTCTCTTCATAGGTTATTAATTGGTTTTTCTCATATTTGTGTGATCGTCAACAAGTTGTAGTGGGACCTGATGGACGGTATTCTTCCTGGCTGTCTATTACTTCAGGTATTTCTCAGGGCGGCATTCTTGGTCCTTTGTTATTTTCCTTGTTCATTAACGACCTACCCACTATTTTATTGAATTCTTAACATATACTATTCTTACAATTCTTACACATATACTATACGAAGATGATCTTTTGATTTATGTTTATTGTTTGCCTTAAGATCTTGAACGGAGGATGGAATGTATTGCTGAAGATGTGGGAGTGATTCATGCTTGGGCTTCTCGCAACAATCTAAAATTGAACTTCAGCAAAACTAAGGCAATATGCATTTCTAGCTCGCAGTTAACTAGACAACTAACCTGAATTCGTTTTTTATACAATAGCACGACATAAAAATTCCTTTCGAAGCTTCAATTAAATCTCTTGGTGTCACTATTACCTCCAATTTATTATGGTCCTTACATATTAACAACATCTGTGCTAAAATTAAACAAAGACTCTATCAACTCAAACTCTATTGCAACTTGTTCGATGTAGAACTACGACGCCAGCTTGTCACTGTGTTTCTTCTTCTTCACCTGGATTACTGTTTCGCAATGTACTGTGTCTTAATGGGCGAACTTAATATTAAACTAGAGAGAGCCCTTAAATCCTGCCTACGATTCATTAACAGTTTAAAACAGGACGAGTATGTCATTTCTACTCGCTTGCAGGAAGAATTACAACCTGTTAAAAACAGACACCTTTCGGCTGCTTGCTCTGTCGTTCTATGCTCTGGAACACCTCCATATCTGTAGTCCAGATTTTCTTTCCCTTCAGCCCCCTCTGCCCAGCAGAGGGTAACCCGTGTGACCACCGACCGATTGAGAATTCCTATCTGCCGTACTGAGATCCTTAAGAAATCGTTCACGGTCCAATCTGCGTATTTCTGGAATTCGCTACCGCACAAAATAGTTAGTATCTCCTCGCTCCCCAGATCCAAATGTGCTGCGACCATTTTCCAGATTCAGAGTTTCCAAATCACCAGTGCAAATAACGCCGGGCGAAGCCCTGGACGTGAGAATGACTATTCGACACTAAAAGAAAGATGGACGCCAGATGCGGACTTGCATTACCCACAAAAAAGTGGTGATCGACGTAGCCTCCACGGGCATCGGATCTGGTATGTCTCGTCTCGCGTTTGAGATTCGTCTCGAACGGGACCCTTAACTCTCTGGTATTTTGGATGAAATGTGCTCAGTCATACAGATAGACCGAACGTCTGTGTGTGCATTAATAGAGGAGAAAAACGCGAGCGGATTACGGAATCGCATCACCGCTCAGACGAATAATGCAAGATAAGAGAGAGAGAGAGAGAGAGAGAGAGAGAGAGAGAGAGAGAGAGAGAATATTCTTCTTCTTTCTCGCTCGGATTTTGATGCAACCCAAGCTAATGATGCGATTTTTCGTTTAAGATAGTCATCATCATTCTCCCTTCCGCTACTATATATATAAAAACTCTTCGTCTATCCATGTGACAACACGCACTGTCATGTGTAGTGGTTATAATTCCGAATGTAAAATTGAGTGCCTTCCAACAAGAGACACAAATGGTCACATATCTAATTATATCATTTTTTCTTATTTCGCATTTAGTAAATAAAAGGATAATGCATGATATAACTATACTTGTGTCGTATTGGGTCTTTTGTTGGAAGATACCTTGTTTTACATCCTGATTTATAACTACATACACTACACGATTACACTATTTCACACGATAATGTACGTTGTCACGAAGCATCTTTGATATATAGAAGGGGGGAGGAACGCTGGCTTATTTGAATTAGAAATCGCATTATTGGCCTCGAACACATCAGCTGTGTCATTTCACTTTCACTTGCTCCATTTCTATTTGCTTATTATCTATTAGATGAAAAGTGAGATGGGTGAGACGCGATCTTTGTAACGTTTATCTGTACACTTTGAATCGTTTTCCTTGTAGTAAACAACATTCTTTGCATGTCTGCTCTTTTTACAGTGAAAGAAATATTTAGCTGCCGTATTTACGCGAGGGTTTCCGTCCGGTTTAGACAGGGTAAATCTATTCGCGTATCGACTCGACTGACTCTCTCGTTTATAGTGCTCTGTTTTTCTGCATTTTTGGCATTTTGAGCGAAATTCTCTCGCGATGTTCTTGAGACAGGTCTTCGAATTAGATGGTTCAATTTGGCGTCGTGTGCATTATTTCCGCTCACCCCTTATATTTTTTCTTCTTCTACAGCCCCAGCTACTGCATCGGCTAGAGTAACGGGTACCCGTAAACGTACAATTTTTGCAATTCCTTATTTAATCCTAATTGATAGTTGATAGAGGCTTGCGACTTTACAAAGCGATGAATACCGCGCTGTTCTATAGCGTTGTAATTCGAACCGATAGTAGCTGCTTCTAACAAATCATGAGCTAATTGTTCTACGTGCATGCCAATGTAGCGCGCGTCCTCTCCGGGCCTCTGTTTAACAAAATTAAAATTGTGGTGTAATCTGGTAACAGATTTCTTTTTTCTTCAGGTAGCGTAACATGCTTCTAAGATTTCTTAGAAGTTCTTTCTTTTAGTGTCGAAAAGGTTGGAACATCGGGATTTTTTTATTTCCGTTAACGCATGTCCCTTTATTTTGGTGCAAATTATTTCCCTTATCAAAGCTATTCCATCTTCTGGGTTGATTAATTTAAACACGTAATTATAGATAGTTAGAAATTTTATTTGTTTTTGCTTTTAACGTCGAAAAAGGGAATTTGGTCTTTAGCTTTCTTGAACCGCGGATAATTATCTGCGTAATTCTAAGTATAGCGCCGGGTATAATCATTTTTTTGTTTGCGGTGTTTCCATTCGCGTTTGAGTGCCTTACTAGTTAGTTGACTTGATAGCGTAACGCTTGCAATTCTTCCATTACGGCTAACAACATTGTCTTATCGTTAATTTGACATGTTCCAAATCGCGGAGTTATCACCTCGTTGGCAAATGTGTGTCGCGAGACTTTGGTTCTAAAAAGATTAATTTATCTATTCATGTCATTCTTCCTAACTGGAGGTAATTCACGTTTCGTTGGGGGAACCATCTCTAAATCGTTTACAGGTTCTTTCCAGTCGAAAACGCTACTGTCATATGATGTGTAACATTGCGGCGCTGCTCCGGCTTCTCCGCGCGTCACAAATCACGGAGTAAGAGCCGCGGACAGGGACACTAAAAAGCGTCGCCTACCGATCTCAAGGGGAGGGCCGAATAAGCGAATTACGATTTAATATTAAAGTTCTATTTTTGTATTTGACGCCTCACCGGGCTTACGGAAGGCAAAAGCCTTAGGTGGACCACGCTGAAGACTGCCGCTGAGGGAAAGCGGGACAGGATTTGCCGGGCCACGACGTCCGGGAGGAAACAACGAATATGGCGCACTTTAGCGAGCGCAAGGCAGCACTCGGATTGGCCACGCGGAAGCATCGCCGCGCGTGTCGTCTGCTACCCATGGAAGCGCACGTGCAGGTCAGCCGGTGTCCGAAAGGTGACGGAGCCGTAAAGGACGAGACGAGATACTCCGAGCGACATCGCCGAGGACCCAGGAGATAAATAATCCTCGAGGGAAAATACCCCAAAGAAAAAGAATAATCGAGTAGCGTATGATAGCGTACGCTACTCGCCCGATTGTATTTCATGAGCGCTGCGACTTGCAAACTCTTGTCGCGAGCTAATTGGTCCACGCTCCCACGCGTGTTGCGTAAGAAAGGGGATTGTTAATGAAAGGGGCGGTTAATGAAAGATCGATCGACGATCCTTCGAGGTTCTTAGTGCGCATCGACCGTCGCTACGACCACCACGGCTGACGATTCCGGTGTTCCGAACTACAGCTTCCAAGGTTGCAGAGTAGATTGTCGCGAGAGGCGACTTTAAAGGGAAGATGGAGTTGCTTGGTGAGGTTGCCCTTTTTTAATTAAAAGCCAGGAAATCGCATCAGAATCGAGTCACGTTGTTCGCGGTCGATCGTTTTGGCACATTAGTGTTTTGTAAATTCTGTCGCGTTGGGTATCTTGAGCGATCCGAATCCAATGGGCGACTGAATTTTGTGGCTGCGCCATTTTGGCTGGGGAAAATTACAATCTCGCATAAAAATCAGCCCCTGAGAGATCAAACGGCGAGACGAATTAGCCACGTGTGTCGTCCGTAGCATAGCGTTTTCTTTCGCGTTCATGTCGCGTCTTCTTAGCGTTTCTTTCGTTTTTATATAGCTCTTTCTTTCGCGGTTTCTGTAGCACAGTTAACATAACATTTTCTCTTGCGTTTGTGTAGCGTTCTCTCGCGTACGTGTTGCGTTTCTGTCGCGCTTATTTAGCGTTCTTTTGCGTTGGTATTGAGTCTCTTTAGCATCATTTTCGCGTTTGTGTAGCGTACTTTTTGCGTCGGTATCGCGCCGTAGAATGCTCAAGGTTCGAATCCCAGGACGGGGCAGCGTAAAGCGGGTCTTCATTGGTAGCATTCGTCCGCATCACCTACGCATCGCAACTTTAGGTTTTCTTTTCCACGTGTATCTAGCACTCTGGTCGCAAGTATTCGGCGGATATTTCACTCATTTTCCACGTTTATATTGCGGAAAACGTTGGTTTTTCTCTTCTACTTATCTGGCGTACTGGATGCAGATAAGTTGTATTAGGAATTTTGAATTCGTGTTCGCGACTCAGGGAGTCGCGAGCGACGAAATAGTCTTGCGTCCGGCTCGAGTCATTCAATAAATATTCGCCGGCCAAGCCTTTGGAATCATTGCGTTTGGTCGCAGATTTCGCGTACTTCGTGTTTTCGGTCTGTGTGGCGTTTTCGTATTCGTGTATTTTCGTCTTAGCGTTCTCGTATTATCGTGCTATGTTGCATGTCCTATATCGGTAGTGAATTTCGAGTCAGCCAAGATTGGCGTTCGATAGTTAGCTCTTTTAATACTCGCGTTCGAATGCACGCCAGTCGTTTAACCTTGTCCAGGTTGCGCAATATAAACCATGAGGTGTTGCACACGTCTCGATTGTTGCGTGCGTAACGTATTGTTATGATTCGCATGTTATTGTGACAGCGACTGTCGTTATGGCGCTCCTCAAAAGTTAACGTAGCAGATTTAGAGTAATTTGCGTTTTGACAGCGTTAGCATTTCCGACGTTAGTCGAATTTATGTAAATTCTCTGGTGAGAACGACCGCTCCGGCGGCATTCCTTCGACGATCTCGTGTTGAAACACTCCCTACTTTTCTTTGATTTATTTTCTTTTGTTGTTACTGACATTTCTGTGTTTAATAAATGTCACATTTCTTCTGTCCTCGTGAACATATCGCATATTCTTACGCCTTTGCCGTAAGTGTTATCGTGTCTGTCTCCCTTGATCGAGTCCTTGCGAACCAATGTCCGCAAAACTCCCCCCCCCCTCACCCTTCCGTTCGGACTGTTGAGTTATTCATGCTCAACGCGAAACAATATTGGAGGAAACCTTTCCGCCAACGCTTGGGTTTTTGGTGACGCTTCCAGCGTCTGACGCCAAACTCTCGATTTTCGATTTGTTTTGTCTATCGCGTAACTCGCGGGGAACTGATTTTGTTTTGCGGTGAATTATTGCGCGAATTCCCTTGAACGTGGAATTCTTTTTGCCCCGGACGGCGCCCTGTCCTGTCCGCCCGACCATCGAGATTGCCGGGCCGCGAGCCGAACGTTCGGATTCTCTTCGCCGATGTGATTGCGCTCGTGGAAGCGAGCGCGACGATAAGGCCGCCCCATTCGGTGCGTCGCAAAATTGGGCGCTCAAAATGGACCGTTCGTATCCGGGTCGTAGATGCTAGAGAGAGATTGCTACACAGAGATACGTTACTTAAAGAACTTTCGCTTGGTCACATAGTTGTCTGTTTCTCCTAAGAGAAGGATTCATGTTTATTTCGTTATTTTGGACTGCCGGCCATAGACTTTCGTCTAGTTTGTTAAACGCAACCGGTTCTGCATTACAACTCGCTGGAGTATTTCCGTACTTTTCGCACGTTGATATTTATATTTTGTCTTGCATTTTCTATTACGCGGGGAAAATTTGGATCATTTAACCGACGTAAGTTTTGACTGCGGGCTCACTATGTAGCTACGTCTTATATTTAAGAGGCTTATGAACAATATCGCTGCCTTCGGACCTTCAAGCACGTGATTTAGTTTTCTCGTCCGTTTAAATATTATATACTTAAATTAATTCCAGCTGTTTTTTACTACAAAAGCACATGTTTATTTTGAAAGAACGGTACATCATATCATATTCAAAGTATTGTCCTTCAAAAGCTACAACCTTTGCCCACTTTTAGGGTAATACATGGATTCCGCGGTACAAAAATTCAGATTTTTTCGAGACAATCCAGTCACCGAACTATTTTTTTATATCTCCGAAAGAAATGAAGTAAAGCTCAGAAAACAATGCATTGACCGAAACAAATGATAATCTGAAAGAGCAACGTCCGGTGAATAAAGTGGGTGAAGTAAAACTTCCCATCCAAGTGCCTCCAGGATTTCTTCCAATGATATTACAACATATGATCTAGCATTGTCATGGAGAGGAATAATTTGTTTATGTCTTTTCGCGTATTGCGGGTGTTTTTCTTTGAGTGCTCAATTCAAATTGAGTAATTGTCTTTGGCAGCATTGATGATTTGACTCGGTTGCAGCAGCTCATAATACACTACACCGACGAGATCCCACCAAATACACAGTATAATTTTCTCTTCACAAATATCTTATATTGGCGTTGATGTTGGTGGTTCACTGGGACGCACCCGTAATTTCTTACGCTTAGGATTGTCGTAAAGACAATCAATTTTTCATTGCCAGTCACAATTTGATGCAAAAACTACTTCCGTTTTTGTCTTTGAAGCAGCAATTCACAATGGTAAAACAAATGGTAAAACATTTCGCAATGTCTCTTGCTCTCAAATTATGTGGGATCCAGTTTTCAAGCTTCTGGATCATTCCTATTGTTTTCAAACGTATGCTAACGATTAACTCATCGACATTTAGTGTTTCCGACACGCTGTTTGAACGTCTGACATAAATCTTCTTCCAGTAATATCTCCAATTCTTCATCTTTAAAC
>NW_014554407.1:0-2696 GCF_001313825.1 Dinoponera quadriceps | reverse complement strand
AGAGTAATATATATATATATATATATATATATATATATATTACTCTTCCGCTATATATATATATATATATATATAGTCATCGATTACTAATGGAGGCATATGGGAAGCATGCTTTATCCTAAATAACTTGCAAATATTGATATGGACGATTCAAAGACAATGATTTTGACGTGAATGACAAAAAACGCTCTGCAAAAATTTGAAGATGGAGAATTGGAGGTATTACTGGAAGAAGATTTATATCAGACGTTCAAACAGCGTGTCGGAAACACTAAATGTCGATAAGTTAACTATTAGCAAACGTTTGAAAACAATGGGAATGATCCAGAAGCTTGAAAACTGAATCCCATATAAATTGAAAGCATATATATATATATATATATGCCGGTTTAGAACGTCTTCCGACGTTGCCCGACGCTTAATCTCTATCCCTCTTGGTTTCCGCCATTATTTGGAGATAAATTTCTTTCACTCATGCACATGTGTACGGCTTATTGCCATTTTATTCTAGGTCTTCACCTTTTCCCTCGTCCAGATGGCTGTCACTCTAGAACTTTCTTAGGTAGTTTTGTTTCTGGCATTTTTTTTTTACATGTCCGTACCATATCAATTGCTTCCCTTGTACGTCCGTCCCATCAATGCCCATCTGCTATATGATTACCTCATTCCTGATTAGATCCCTTCTTGAAACACCAAAAATCCCCTCATGGCATCCATTTCCACGGCTTCAAATTCTTTTTAAAAATTTCTTGATTATTCTTCACGTTTCCGTTTCATGCAGGAAAACTGTTTTAACCACAGATTCATAGATGATGAATTTTCTTCTTTTCGTTATTTCTTTACTCTAAAGTATGCTATTAAGACATCCTAGTACCTTTTTCACTATTATTATTCTGTTCTCTATTTCTTTTGTATCAGTGCCTATATGATTGAAGATGATTCCCAAGTACATGTAATCTTGACAACAGGAAATACTCTGTCCATTCTCCGAATATAATCTTCAGGTTCATTTCCTTTACATAGATATTTTGTTTTTTCTATGTTCACAGTGAACTTCCATTAGTTATACTCTTCTATTAATTTTTGCATCAAGTATAGCACGTCGTCTTTATCGCTATTACTGCCTTGTTATCAGCAAAGTGGAGCGTACATATACATCCTTCGACAAGCTAGATCCCCATGCAACGAACTTTCTTTTTCCATGTTTTAGTAATGCCGCCACGTATATCTTAAAGATGCCTGATGAAACACAACACCCTTATCTCAAACTTTTAGTAACCGGAAATTCTTCAATAAGATATTTGCTTAGCTTTATCCTGGATTTTAAATCTCTATATAATTCTTGTAGTGTATTGATGAGAATATGGCTAATATTCGAACTTTTTACCGTTTTCTAAAGTTTTATTACCGGTATGGTATCATAAACTTTCTATGAGTATTATATGGGTTTCTAAATTTTGGCCCTACTTTCTTCTATAATTTGTATTAAACAGATGACATTATCGGTGCATGATCTTCCTGAACGGAAACTACTGTGTTCTTCTTCTTCTCTTTGCTTGAAGTCATCTTCAATTATGTCTCTTAACCCATTAACGCCCAAACGACGCGAATTTTAAATAACTTTCACCGAGTTTTTTTTAATGGTATTGGTCTACAAAAAAATTTCACAGGCTCTTTTCCGACGTAAAATTTCATGTTCTTTCAGAATCCGAGGTCAAAATTGCGATTAACCCTTAAAGAAAAAAAATATGGCCGATTTAAACATGAAAAACGTGAAAATTTTCGAAACATTTTTTTTCTGAATTTTTTTGCAATGATACCGCAAAAGTATCATCTTTTAATCATGATCAGAGGTGATCATGGGGGTTGAAGATTAACAGGAAATTTTTATATTAATAGTGAATCGCTTATTTTTCACAAAATGGCGTCGAGAATGTGAAAATTTTATTAAAATCTTAACTTATCGTTTTCTTGAAAACTATATACTTTAGGAAAAAGTTGCTTAGATTAATAATGTCTTAGAATTAGTCAAGGAACACTCTCAAATTTTTCAGAAATTTTGCAGACAATTTTTGATTTTCTGATAAATTCGGGAAATCCAATTTTCCAAAAATATCTTTAAAAATTCTGAAAAAATTTAAGAGTGTTCCCTGACAGATTCTAAGACATTTTTGTTCTTAGCAATTTTTGCCCAAAGTCTATAGTTTTTGAGAAAAAAATTCTTTTATCCTTCAATTTGGCAAAAAAAATCATTTTTATGTATACAAACGTGTATACCTACGGACATGTGTCTTTCTTTAATTTCTCTCTCTCTCTCTTCTTCNTCTCTCTCTCTCTCTCTCTCTCTCTCTCTCTCTCTACATGCGTGTGGGTGAATAGATGTGTGTATCTGCAAGACGCACATACATAAAAAGAAATTTTTTTTAATTTCTAGTATTCTTCGGTAATTTGATACTAACTTGTATTTACTAAAAATTGTAGTCAATATATAGTGGGTATCAGAATACCGTAGGCTTACTATAAATTGTATATAAAATTTTGTTTCTATCTACCACCACAAATATGTAAATGTACATTAATGAACACATAATTATACAACCGCATTCATACATGTATATCCATGTACATGTGCTAATGTGCGTACATGTATTTTCATAAATATATACACGTATATTTATATGTGAATTTATATACTA
>NW_014554406.1:0-12880 GCF_001313825.1 Dinoponera quadriceps | reverse complement strand
CGTCAATGGATCGTAATAGTTTAACATGAAACCGAGAGTATTTTCGCTTATATTACTGTCCGCCTTTAATTTCTTCGTTAAGAGTCGTCTATCCTGCTTTTGGACAAAACAAAGGTCGGAAGTTAAAAGAGGAACATCTCTGGCCAAGGAAAAAGCACATCACAGTCGCCGTCGCTGTGTTTTCGGGATAAATCTTTAACTTTATTTTCTCGTAAAACAACCAACTCGGATTGACTAAGTCGAAATTTTGATACTTCTTTGACGCTTTTATGGATAGTTGGCACCTATTTAAATGGTGTATAGAATACTAAAAGACGATACTACACTTGTTAACCTCTCTTTTGTATCTTTAATTTTACAGATTTTATTTTAATATTACTATAAAGCAATATATGTTTTGATTATTTCCATTATTAAATTCAAATGAATGTTCAAGACAACTTATTTAAATACCAAGAACAGCAAAAACAGAAGTTTAATTCATTTTGAGCCGAGCTGCAGAAATATTGAAATCCATGAAATACAAATGTCATTTTAGAGTAATTAGGACTCGAAGAATTCAAAAAATCTATAATCAAAATTTTCCATGCAGCTATTTTTCTTAAAAAAATAGTCGAAACATCTACTTTGTGTGACACCTGGTATACACCTGGTGAATCATATAACAGGAATCGTCATTTTCGACGATTTTTTGGAAATTTTGACAATATCTTTTTTTTTCAAACTTTTATTTGTTATTATTTTAAATTAATTCATAAAAATGTTAAGGCAATTTACACGCTCCGTGCCGCGTGGGATGTATGAGCCCCACGCTGAACTTTCCGTTCAGGCCATATAGGATTCTCATTGAAAACAAACAATTTTTATTTTATTTATCGTAAAGTGAAGTAGAGGCTTCTTAATATCATGTATACCGCATTTACCGTAGCGTGGGGCGTGTNCGTGCATGCCCCATGCGGCGTAGCAGTTATTTTTTATATAATAATAATATGTAATTGCGATATAATTGCGTAAAACCAAAAATTGTGATAGATTATAATGAAGGAGATTTCTATGCAGATGTCTCCTATTAAATGTCGTCGTACTGCAATCTTTTACGTAAATCAATAAAGTGGTATAAAAAATATAATAATAATGTATTTGAACTTTGCTTGAACACAGCTATCGAAAATGCATGTATTATATGCAATAGTCTTACCTACAATAAAATATCAAATGTCGAATTTAGAAAAAAATTTGCTATGCATCTGATGTCATACGATGATAAGAANTATGCAGATGTCTCCGATCAAATGTTGTCGTACTGCAATCTTTTACGTAAATCAGTAAAATGGTATAAAAAATATAATAATAATGTATTTGAACTTTGCTTGAACAGCTATCGAAAATGTATGGATTATATGTAATAGTATTACCTACAATAAAATATCAAATGTCGAATTTAGGAAAAAATTAGCTCTGCATCTGATGTCATACGATGATAAGAATTCTGTACGCATAACACCAAAAAGAATTCGCCATGAAATTAAGAAAAAGGAGAGCAACTACTATTCAGTAAAAAGGCTTTGTAAAATTTGTTGTGAATATAACGTTAAAATGTTTTGTTCAAAATCGACAAGAAATTCCACTATAAAAGTTTCAACGTTCTGCGATAGTTGTTCAGATGAACCATATTTATGTTTGCCTTCTTTAAACAAAGTTCACCGCAATATGCCTTTGTGATTTTTAGCAACTTTGTAACGTAAACAATAATGTCAAACGTATTTTTAAAAAATATTTTACTTTATATCAATTTAGACCAATTAAAATGATTATCTAGGAGCATGTGCCTCGCCTAGTAGAGTACATGTTTGACCTTGTGTTTGTTAAAACAATTCTCTAAAAATTAAATTTATTGCTTTGTTGTCTAATGCATATTAAACTTTGCACCATTTTCTTGATAATTACAGTCATGTATTATTGAAAAACTGTAAGGCATACGTCAAAAGCAAGTTTATTTAATTGTAAAAGTGCGGGGCGTATACACCACAAGCGGCCTGAACGAAAAATCTCTAAAAATCAGTCCGGCATTGAACGTGTTAATTAAAAAGTTTTGCAAGATTATATATTTTGCAAGATTATTTTCTATCCCCATCCATCATCGAGAAATGACGGCCACGTAAAATTATTTTTTGAAAAGTAAAAGTCCAAACTATATTTCAGTAATAAAATCTAGTCCTGACATAGACACGATCTAGGCCAGAATCTATTTTTATCACAAATAAAAAAATTTTTGAAGATAAGATAGGATTTGCTGCTCGTTTATAGAAATAGAGGAATAAAATGGGTTAAGACTATTATTATCGTCAAAATAGAAGTAAATTATATTTTTAGAATTTTATAGAATATTAAGAATTTTATAGAATATTAAGTTTAAGTTGAACTCATGAAGAAATTTCACTTTTCCTGTTAGTGCCTCAGAAATTCGGCGCAATCTTTATGTTTTTATTTATGTTTATTCATGTTATTAGTCCTACCATCGGTCGACAACAAATTCGCTTTATTTTACTTTGTTTCTTAATGAAAATTGTATGACAGTAAATTTTTTTTTAATAGAATTTATATGACCGTAAATTTTCCAAATTGTTGAATTGAAATTTTAATGCTACTTAGACATTCTTATCTTTTTACGGTCCAGACTATTTCTGACATTTTAATCCATCAGTTACGAGTATTCAACTATTACATCTACGAGTAATTCAACTATTTTCACTTATACCCTATGACTTTTATATTTTTCAGTTATAAAAATCCGATTTACTGTAACGTATTAAAAGAAATAATTTGTCATTAAGCTATACGTAACCCTAACTAACAAGAAATATTCGGAATAGTTTAGAATGTTAAATATTTATCAATTCCATCGTCAAATTAGATTGGCTGAAACAAAATGCGATATCGAATCATGACCTATAGATTAGCAAAAATCTACTTTGGCGATACTATACTTGTTAACTTTTCTTTTGAACTGTAACAATGCATCCCTCCGGCGAAACACCGCGGCCGACCGACCATCCGTCAGCCGCAAAACGGCGCTTTGAGCCAAATAAATAATTACCAAGCGTGGCGCACACATCTGGCACGTGTACACGTTGGCAAGAATGGTTGTTGTTGCCAAACAAATACGTATCAGAAAACCCGTGTCTAAGCGGTATAAAAAACCTCTCCACCGCGATAACGAGACCGATTGCAACGGAGTCAGCCGGATCGAAAGACCGAAGATGCTCCGGATCCCGATTCCCAGGTCAAGAGACCGCGACAGTGTGTACGCCGTCACCGCTGTGGGTACGCAACTGAATTCGACATCTTTCCGTCCGGAAAGACCGGGGTAGTGTATTCGCTGTCTCACCCGTGGAAGTCGCGGGCACCGGACCCCTGACTTCCTTTTCGGGACGGTGTGTTCGCCGTCTCCACCGGGTGCTCCCGGCCCTCTCGCTCGTGGCGGACTTGAGCATCGGGACGAGTAAGGATGGTGTGTTCGCCGCTTCTGTCGAGTGTTCTCAACCTTGCCTGACTCACTCCGGTTATCGGGACTTGCGCCTCCGGGGCATGCGACCGCCCCGGAGTACTATTCCGCGTTCCGCGCCGCGAAACTAACAGATGACGCGCGTCTGTCCGTCTGCACCTCACCGGAGGTACCGTCAAATCCGCTGACCGCCGCGAACCGCGAACATACCGTCGCCGGCTGCATGTCGGTCAGGCTCGCCCGACCGAATCCATCGCTTCCTGTAAAGGAGCACGATACCGCGTGCCACCCGTTCCGGGTCGACGCGAGCACTCCACGTGCAGCGATCACCGCATACCGTGATACAGCGATCCGCAGGTGCATCCCACCGTATGCACTCCGATGCGAACTGAGAAATTTAAACCCCGGTACAACACGCAAACCGTAGGCAACAACACGCCGGAATCATAACAACGCGCCCGCTCTCCGCTGACACCGCGAACTCCACGAACCGAGCGTCGCGTCTGCTCTACTTAGATTCCGCGAAGCCCAATACGCCGAAACGCCGACTAAGCCGTCGATACAAAACCACGACGTAAACACGGGATTCCGTAGCTGGATCAATCGCCACAATGTTTACCACCTAAAACAATAGAATTAAAACACGGCCCGCCGCTATTCGAACTGTATAAGACAACTTGGGAAATAATTAAATAAACGGCTATTACCACATCACTCATTCGTCTACTCACTCACTCGCCCACTCACACACACACAAACGTACAACTAAAAATGCCTGGATATACGGCGAGCTACGTTGGACCACCGAATACCGAACACGGTCAACCGCGACACCGGATGACCACCCCAACGGCTGGGGTTGGGCAAAAGTCCACCGACAGGTGGGGCACGAGTCACAGAAGCTTTAATTCTAAAGATTAAATTTTAGCGCTATTTTAAACCTATAAATGTTACCGATATTTCGATTATTACATTTATATAAATATTCAAAACAACTTATTTAAACGCTAAAAATAGCGAATACAGAAATTTATGTCATATCAAGGTTTAAATAAGAATAAATTATATCATTAGAATTGAATTTATTTTGTGCTATTTCAGTTTCTACTGTGTCATATTATACAATTAAAGACTTAACATAGAGCCTAAATTTTGATTCAGAAGAACACGCGCGCGCGCGCGTTTGTGTGTGTGTGTGTGCTCGCGACTTCGTTGATCAATTCTATCGATCCTCATGTATTCCCTCATTGTGATGCCCTCATTTCCAGCTTATCAAACATTGTATTCTATCTGCAATGTTTGAAACTTGAAACTTCGTTCACGTCTTTCCCACTTAATGTGAAAGATGCGTTAACGTAAAAAAATTACGCGACTGCATCCATTGAGGCGACGGATGTCGAGCGGAAGCTCAGGTGGAAAGCGAAGGATAATCTGAATGTAGAGGAAAGCAATAGCGGAAGATAAGGGAGGAAGATTTGTAACAAGTGCAAGGATGAGTTGAGCACGCTCGCGCGCGCCGGTAAACAGGTACCGTACAACTTGTACAACTCATCGCGTAGCTTAGTCTATTATACTGTTTCTTCACGCGTTCATAAATATAATTCAGGGGGAAATAAGAAGTCAGCTTCTTTCTACGGGATGCTTTTGTATGCGTATCTACATATATGNAAACCGATTTTTTTTTAAACGCCGAAAAGCGGTTGATCGGTCAACGTTAAATCTGTAGCAACTTCCTCTGTTGAAATTCGCGGAGTATGCTGAACTAAAGTTCGCACAACATCGTCATCAATGTCTGAAGGTCGACCTGAGCGTGGCTCGTCTTCAAGGTTAAACTGTCCGCGGCGAAATTTCGCAAACCATTTTTCCACAGTTCGTTTAGCTGGTGCTTGATCTTGATAAACCTCTTGAATGTTTTTTACGCAACGTTTATTCCTTTCCGAAACTCGTAAAGCATAATAAAGGTGNACATGCCGTAAATGCACCTTTTCGACACTCATTTTGAAAGTAATCTTTCTCGAAGCAGTTTGTATCTACACAAATTCTTTTGTTTGAAATGAACGCTGCACACGTCACCTTTCCAACGATATGTCTTACGGAGATGGCGGTATTAATGACAAAACTTTACGCCGCTTCTAACGCCATCTATTGCACCTCCGCACGAACTTTTGCACTCACCCAATATATATATAAATATATATTGCGACCGTTTTTAGCAACTCGGCTTCTCCGAGTCGCCGGTGCAACACCGACGGGCAAACCTCGGGACGCGAACGATATCCGGACCTCCACATGTCCGTATGGGCGCCAGGTGCGCGAGTCGCATCAACTAACGGAAAGCCCTGACCGCGGTCGGCGTCGCCGTCCGCGCGTCGGCCACGCGACCCGAGTTCGTCTTGATCGGGACCGGCAGCTCCGGGGTGATTTTAAGTCGGAGGCCGGGGTGGTCCGTATGGTCACGCCGGGGACCGTCGGTGACCGACAAAGGAATGAGATCCGACAAGGAAAAGAAAAGAAAAATAGCAGCAGCTTCGGTAACGCACACTTTATTTCGCCTTTGCGGCAGACGGCACTCAACGCTCTCACGGAGCGCCTCACGATATATAATGTACTTCGTTTCTCACTCGAGATTGACCGCGTCGCGGCGGACCCGCGACGTCCGCTATCCGTGGTTACTGCCTGGTCTCCCGAACGGCCGTCGAGTCAAGGGGACGGGACCTCGCACGCTACGACAACAGAACAACAGAAACGCAAAAGAATGCTGGGAGTCGACCTTACAAGTACGAGCTCCCGGGTGGCTGGTCCTCGACGATCCTCGTCCTAGATTTCCCTCGCGCTCTCTCTCTCTCTCTCTCTCTCTCTCTCTTTCCTCTGCCTGAGCCTCTGCTCCTTATAGCTCCGATGTCTCTCTCTTTCGCCGTCAATATTTGCGGATTTCCTTGAAAATCCAGGCTCAACACCAAAACTCTCAGAACTCAACTCAACTCAACTCAACTTTCTCGGGGAGACTACTCATTTTTAAACAGCAGTCTTCCCCTTCATTTATTGTTTCCTTATCCCCTCTTCGGCAGCTAAATCTTTGCCGGCGGTTCCCGAGTCGCCTCTTAGCCCGCCGCTTCACCGCCGGCCTATCCCGGCGCGGTATCGCGGCTCCGGGCTCCTGGTCTTTGAGCGCGACCTCAGCCCGCCGGCCTTACCGTCGTCGAGGGGTCGGAACGATAGCCCCTGCGGTGTCGGTAGCGGTTCCTCGTCGGTCGGCACATATCAGAGGGCGGCGAGGCCATAAGGTCCGGTGGGAGCCTTGGGTTGCTTAGGTCCTCCACCCGGCGTTCGACGCTCTGCTCTCTTCTCGCCGCCATTCGGAGCGGGGGTTTACATTCTCCAGGGGCGCGGGGCTCGCCTCTACCGCTACTTCGCACCTGCGGCGCGCGGTCTCCGCTTTTCCGCTAACTTAAAGAAATAACAAAAAAAACACTGGTCGTTTAAATTCGGCGCTCGCAGGAGCGCGCCACTCGATACGCGATAGGGCCCTCGCCCTCGGGCGCTCCGAGCCGCCACGTCACAATATATACATATATATGGTATACATATCAGAGTATATATATTGATAGATATATAGTAATATATAAATAAATAAATAAATAAATAAATAAATGAATAAATAAATATATATAAAGGTTTCTCTTATTTATATCTATATACGAGGATTGATCCAGAAATAAGGTTCCCATCAATTTTACAAATAGACAACATTGTTTATTCTCATAGAAATTTATATCGTTGGAAAGATGAAACTTTGCTCTATTTTTCTACATAATCGTCATTTTTTCTACGCATTTTTGTAGACGGTGCTCCAATTTCTGTATCCCAATGTAGTAGAACTCCGCCGCCAACCTGTTAAGGAAGCGTTTCACCTCTTCTTTGACTTCATCGTCGCTCCGTGCAATACTGAGAAAACTCAGGCGAGCTATCCAGAACCGCCGGCGAGGACGACTGACAGCCGGTGTAACGCTGCTTCACGACAACGCACGACCTCACGTCTCCCGTCAAACCCAGGAACTTATGACACATTTAGGGTGGCCCCACCCACCTTACAGTCCGGACCTCGCGCTTAGTAATTATCACTTGTTCCCCAAGTTAAAGGAACACTTGGGTGGCCAACGCTTCCGGAGCGACGATGAAGTCAAAGAAGAGGTGAAACGCTTCCTCAACGGGATGGCGGCGGAGTTCTACGACATTGGGATACAGAAATTGGAGCACCATCTACAAAAATGCGTAGAAAAAGATGGCGATTATAAAAAAATAGGCGAGTAAAAAAATAGAGCAAAGTTTCACCTTTCCAACGATGTAAATTTCTATGAGAATAAACAATGTTGTCTACAAGGGCAGTCCGATAAGTACTTAGCTTACAAAAGAAATACGAAAATTTTGGAAAAGTGGCGATTTATTTCTCCACATAGTCTCCTATTAGCTCGATACACTTGACCCAGCAATGCTTCAACTTCTTTAATCCATCTGAAAAATACGTTTTCTCGAAGTGTGCAAAGTAGGGCTCCGTGGCGGCAATGACCTCCTCATTCGACTCAAATTTCTGCCCAGCGAGTGACTTTTTCAAGTTTGGAAACAAAAAAAAGTCGCACGGACCCAAATCTGGAGAATACTGTGGATGGGGCCGCGGTTCGTAGTCCAATTCGACCAATTTGGCCATCGCCGAGGTCATCGCCGCCACGGAGGCCTACTTTGTAGACTTCGAGAAAACGTATTTTTCAGATGGGTTAAAGAAGTTGGAGCATCGCTGGGTCAAGTGTATAGAGCTAAAAGGAGACTATGTTGAGAAATAAATCGCCACTTTTCCAAAATTTTCGTTTTTCTTTTGTAGGCTAAGTACTTATCGGACTGCCCTCGTATATCCGCCACCACCAAAAATCTTCCATATTTAAGCCTCTTTCACTTTTTTATTCGAAACATTTTTCAATTTCTGTTGTGTCTTTACATCACACCTATTACTTCGGCTTCTGTTTTCGGGATCTCTATCCAGTGCTATCTGTTTGTAAAACTCGTGGTGTATAACTCGGGATTTCTCTAAAGATATTCATTTCGATATTCCGATAATTAATCCGAGTATCAGAATCGCGCAATACATTGAGTTAATTGTCATTAGTGCAACTACCATCCAGACCACCCGAGTCACGAGACGACAGCCAGGCTCCGAGATCCAAAAATATTTGCACATCACGAATCAACGAGTATGTACTCAGCACCATTTATACTTATCCCATTAGCTTCGATTTCTTTATTTATTAATACCCCGTCGTATCATAATGAACACGCTACGTGGAGAGGACAGGCTCGAAAACCTCGTATTAGCATAAAGAGACCTTGTCGAGGCTAGCGACGACACGCTAACAGCCCAACTTAGAGCCTTTTTCGAGCTCCTATCTTCAGATGGAAATACCTCGTCACCACCTGACCGTTCCCCTCTCGCCCCTTCCTATTCGCCCGACTACCAACCACCAAGCTCTTTTGGCGAGATACCATTCTCTCCGGATTATTCTCCTCCACCGTCCAACTGGGGTCCACCTCCAGTCTCTCCACCGTGTTACCTCAACCCACCTTCGCGTTCCCCGACACCTGACCCACAAACCCCAAACCCATCTCCATTCCCATCCGATTCTACTACTTCCTTTTTTGAACCACCTATCCCTAACTCCTTACGCTCCCCTTAGGACACTCTCGCTAAACATTCAACTTATCACCACACACCGTCACCACACACACAAAATTAATTTTGTAATATCTCGTCGTGCGCTATCTCATACCGTAATTTCACCTTTTGTCAAATATTGTAAATTCGCCCTTCTTGTTAATAAATGTTAAGATTGTTGGTTTAATTTTTCATTCTATTTTCTTACCATCGCGAACTCACCACCCTTTCCCCAATTATTCCGCTTGCGGTCCCATCCCAGGTAAAGACTTTTAGTACCCTGACCTAAAATAGGACCACCCTGCGTACGCTCATGTCGGAGTAAAGTGACCCTTATGGTCTCTGACCTGTACCGTCGGTATATAGGTACTTTCGGGACTCACGTTTTGCGAGTGCGGTCGTTGCGTTCTCTTCTAGGACGTAACAATATCACATTTTATTCCTTTCTGCAATAATTTAATATACATTATAGACATCACGTTATTTATGACAGAATGATAGGACCAAATTATAATTTGGTTCTTTTTCTGAGTCATCTTCCAATTCAATTTCTTCAAGGACTCTTTATTGTATAATTTCTTCGCACCGGCATTATCCTTTCATTGACATTATTTTTGCCTGGTTTTCTTTCAGTTGCTTTTGATTGGTTGACAAAGTTCCCTTCGTAGATGAAGTAATCCCGTAAAAGATTTAAAAGTAAATTTCATCCTCTTGTCCTTTCAGCTTTATCGAACGGATCATCTGTTTTCTAACTAAGTAACGTAATCATGTAACAAGGAGTGTCAGCTGACTCAAATATATTAGGTAAACCGAAAAATAATCNAAAGTAATCAAAATTTATTTTGTTGGCAAGAAACATTTATTTATTAAAGAAATCCTACATTTTAATTAACAAAATAATTTCCATCATTTTTTAACACCTTTTGCCAGCGTATAGGCAGTTGTTCGATTCCTTTTTTAAAAAAAGTCCTTCGATTTTGCATTGAAAAACTTTTCCAAGCGCGTTTTCACTTCTTCAACATTGTTAAAGTTTTTACTTTCACTTAATGTATGCTCTAACGATCTGAAAAGGTGGTAATCCGACGGCGCGAGATCTGGTGAATAAAGTGGATAAGGTAAAAGTTCCAATCCAAGCTCACTAATTTTTTCCTGTGTTATTTTTGCAGCATGAGGCCTCGCGTTATCGTGTTGAAGGATTCTCTTTTGGTAATTGACCAAAACAGATCGTTTTTTAAAGAGCTTTTGCTTCATTCGCTCGAATTGTTCACAATACACTGTTGCTGTAACGGTCTGACCAGGTTCAAGCAATTCATAGTGTATGATTCCTGAAAAATCCTACCACACACAAACAAGGACCTTCTTTATCGTTAGTTATGGTTTAGGTGTCGGAATAGGTGCTTCTCTGGGAGAAAGCCATTGTTTTTTTCGTACAGGATTATTGTATAGCACCCACTTTTCATCTCCAGTTACAATTCGTTGCAAAAATGGATCGGTTTTCTACCGAGACAAAAGAGATGCGCAGATATACGCCGTTGATCGAGTGCCATCTGTGTCAATTCATAAGGAACCCAAATTTCTTGCCTATAAACTTTTCCTATGCGATGAAGATGATTCTGAACTGTAGACCATGGATAGCCGATCTTTAGTGATAATTCCCTAATAGTTTGACGAGGATCTGAATCCACCATCGCCCTCAGGATATCATCATCTAATTTTTGAGGTCGTCCCTTTCGTTCAACATCTTCGAGAGTCCTATTTCCATGTTTAAACTTTTTAAACCATCTATGATACTGGTTTAGTCTTAGAACTTCGCCGTAAATGTCGTTAATTTTTTTCACTGCTTCGTTTGCCTTCAATTCTTGATCGAACAAAAATAGCATACAATGACGTAAATGTCCTTCTATTGTTGGCCTTGATATCTTTCCTCCTTAATAGAACAAAAATTTTTTAACCGAAAAATTGAATTTACAACCAAGCTTGAACGTAGCAACAAAACTTACGTGTTTACTGGACCGTGTCTCCACACAAACTGATTGTGAATGAACACATCGAAAAAATTTTAATTACTTTTCGGTTTACCTAATATGTACCTGCTCTTTGTTCGGTTTAGGTATTATTTTGATTGTGTCGAACGCGTCGACAATGCGTCTCAATTCCTTGTTTTTCCAACGATTCAGCCAGTTTCCGTGGGGTAAAGGGCGTGGAATTCGCGGTCGAAAAATCTTCCATCTCGTCAATATCTAACAAATATAGTTTGTAATTGTTGTTCTCATCTGGTTTCTTTGGATCGGTATCTTCCTCCCATGGTTGTTCAACATAAGTAGGGTCCTTCGGACAGTTATAATTTATTTTAAACTTACGGACGATTGTTTTAGAATTTCGGAATGTAATTCCTTTAAAATTTACTAATAATATAAACACTTCTATAATTAGTTTTCCTGTGTTGTATATCGCATCATAATTATATTCAAACAATTTTGACCCCCATTGAAGTATTGGTTTACATATATTTTAAACATTCTTACATTGTACTAAAGTTTTATAATTTGTTAAAATATTTTTTTAAATTTTGTTATAATTTGTTATAAAAATTTGTTAAAACTTTGCCAGTATAAATATAATTAAAAATTATTAATACGATATGTTATAATTGAAATTTCCTTTTCGTAATTAACGTAATAATTTGTAGGCATAATTTGATTATCGTTCAAGATACGAGATATACACATTATGGATCGATATTTATCCCTAACATCTAGAAATTGTCTTTTTTCTTCTAAATGTATTTCTTTATAAATTTAAAGAATTTTATATTTTTGGGTGCTTTTAATATATGTTTGTATATGATCGAAATGTAAATTTGCAATGCGTATGCCAATATCAAGAGCAATACAAAGAATATTGATTCTCAATGTGTATGCCAATATTAAGAGCAATACAAAGAATATTGATTCACTTATTACAAATTTTGAAATATTTTTAATGTTTTCTAAAATCAAGCAATTTAAAATATTCAGCTTTAATAATTTGACTAATTGTTTACAGAAGCAATTCCTTGATTTTAACAATTGCAAATGTATTTTAATATGGAAATATATATAATAATTTTTTATAATATTTTCGACAAAATTTATGCTAAATATGGTTTTGTATTAGTTATGCTTACTAACATAAAGTAATCTGTAAACTTGTACGCCATTATTGTCATTGTCTTTAATAGTATCAGTGATCGTCGTGTTACGTTGTTTTGTTTTCCTTGTTTCAGAAATTAGAATTTTATCATCCTGAGAATAAAATATGTAATGTTGTAACACATACATTATATTGGGAATATAAATTAGTTCGGTCCGTTTTCAAAGGATGACTCTGGCTGTTATGAATGTTTCATAGTGACAGCAGATTTCGGTAGTTTCAGAGAAGTTAGACATCTTTCAATAATATTCGGTTTATATCGCTTTGAATTTCATGCAAATCTCCTGTTTCTTACTGTTTTGAATATGTCAAATTTTGTGTTAACTAAGCAGCATTTGCGGGAGGTTTTAGTTTTCTGCTTTAATTGGAAGAAAAGTGAAGCTGAAGAGCATCGAATGCTTGTAGAAGTTTATGGTGACTAAGTTTTTAATAAAGTATATACAGGGTGTCCCAGACCACCCGTCTCACCCGATTTTTTCGTA
>NW_014554405.1:0-267 GCF_001313825.1 Dinoponera quadriceps | reverse complement strand
ATACGCGTGGAAAATTTTGACGATAGAATGCGATTAATGGGAGAAAACAGAGAGATCTGTAAACATGGAGACGTGTTACCGAGTACTATACGCGCAATCATATGTGGTGCTTCGAATTTTGGTGAGACGAACGTTCTCATAAGCTTGTTGGAGAGCCCGCATGGTCTGCGTTTTGAGAACGTGTACGTATATTCGAAGTCGTTGATGCAGCCCAAATATCAGTATTTGGAAAATCTCTTGACGTCGATAGATGAAATTGATTATTTT
>NW_014554404.1:0-985 GCF_001313825.1 Dinoponera quadriceps | reverse complement strand
GTTAGCGGCCCGACGTTCGCCCGTCGGCGTTGCACCGGCGACTCGGAGAGGCCGAGTCGCGAATATCGGTCGCAAATTTTGGCGCCCAACGTGGTCCCCGATTGGTCGCTTTCCCTTTTCGTGCTGCGGTGGTCACGCCGTCAGCTGGGTCACGCCGCGACATTTTTTTTTTTACAGTCGGTTCTCCTCCTAGCTTGTCTCGTCTCGGAGGGGGGACACGTGATCAGTAGCGAGCCAAGTTGTTAACTAACAATTTGTTTTTTTGTTGTTGGGTTGTGTTTCGGTGTCTGAGTGTGGAGCACTCAAGAGGTAATTGTTAGATAAAATAACAAATACCGTGGTGTTCACGTGATCGGCTATCACGCTGTCGCTTAATGTTAAACTCCAGCCAGAGAGCGGAGAAAGAAAAATAATTTCGGTTATTGTTTTTTTTTGGTGTGTGCTGTCATCGCGACAGCGACGTGCTCCGCTAGAGCAAGAACATTTGTCGTCGACGTNACCTCGGCGCGCTTGATCGCGACCGGTGCGGCGGATTAAAAACAACCGATCGAACAGCTGATCGGATACCGGGTGTCCCGCAAATAAGGACCCGGGGATTAATTTCGCTTCGGTAAGGCGAACGGGTTGTACACGGTTTTCTTTTTCTTTTTCCGATTTCCTCGCGGTAGGGACTCTTCCTCGACCGCGACCAAAGTTTTTTTTTGTTTTCTTTTACAGATTTTCGACCGGAAAATGCCGGCCCCCGAAAAAGAAAAGTAAATAAATTTGCGCCACGCGCCGGAGGGAGTAGCCCTCGAAGCGTGGGCACACGGGCTGTCGTCCGACCAGCTGATCGATCAGCTGGCGGTGCGGGGGCTGCGGACGGACGGGTCTGAGGCGCAGCTTCGCGGGCGGCTGACCCGATACGAGAGGGTCACGAGGAGGCAGGGTGAGGAAGATACGCCACTTCCCTCACCTGCGCTCGACGCCGCATCTTACGGATTCC
>NW_014554403.1:0-236 GCF_001313825.1 Dinoponera quadriceps | reverse complement strand
ACTGAAATCCCTTTGTCTTTCACAACAATTGTTCTATTGTTTTAATGTAAGTTTTTCTTATATATATCGAAGAAAATATTCACAGTAAATATAACTTTTAAGTTTTTACGTATATAGGTTGGTGTGACGCACTTTTTTAACATTAGTTCCTAAACTTTTTTGAAATATAACATAGACTTTTTATATTTTACTATAAATTGAGCTTTTATTGACACCTGTGATTTTACATTTACTGA
>NW_014554402.1:383-652 GCF_001313825.1 Dinoponera quadriceps | reverse complement strand
TTTTTATCGCAACTGCTGTCGGAAACCTTCGCTAAGCGCTAATGGATTCATTATCAGAAGATGTATGCATAGGTTTGTTACGAAGAAGGCTGGTAAAACTTTTTTTATCGAAACTGTTGCCGAAAATCTTTTTTTTTTATCGCAACTGCTGTCGCAAACTTTCGCTAAGCGCTTATGAAGATACTTGGATTCGTCATCAGAGCACATTGTAAGTTTTTTCCCGAATGGGTCGGCGATATCCTCAGAGTCTATCACCCCGCCTATTTTTT
>NW_014554402.1:0-296 GCF_001313825.1 Dinoponera quadriceps | reverse complement strand
CAGTCAATGTCAGTATATTAAAAAGTGAAAGATCATAGTAGATTGTTCAAGCGATGGCATTGCGCAGTGATCAGTAAAAAAAAAAGAGTTAAATAATGAGAAAAGTTGAGTGAGAAGTGTTCTAGAAGATTTTAGAAGATTTTAGAAGTTTTTTTTCAGAAGATTTTTAAAAATGATGAAGTGAACAATGATGTTGATGTTGACAATGATGTGAGTAGAGGGGTAAAGCCGGTTCTGGCTCAATTGGATCTGTTTTACCGACCGAGTAGCAAATCCAGTTGGCGCAGTTGGATCTG
>NW_014554401.1:0-1019 GCF_001313825.1 Dinoponera quadriceps | reverse complement strand
CTAGATACGGTAACGGCGGATTTAGCCGGGCGGGCCTGGCCGACGTGCAACTTGCGGCGATATGGCGAAAGTTCACGGCGGTCGGCGGATAGCGGTGATACCTCCAGTAACGTGCGGCGGAGACGCGACAGACACGCGTTGTCTGCCCGTTGCGCGACGCGGATTTCGATACGGATCTCCGGGGCGTTCGCTTGCCCCGGAGGCGCGATGCCCGATGGCCGGAGTGGAGGGGGGGAGTTTGAGAACACTCGACAGAGACGACGAACACAATACCCCTACTCGTCCCAATCCCCAGGTCCGACACGAGCGAGAGGGCCGGGAATTCCCGGTGGAGACGGAGAACATACCGTCCCGAGAAGGTAGTTAGGAGTCCGGCACCCGTGACTTCCACGGGAGAGACAGTGTACTCACTACCTCGAGCTTGCCGGACGGAAGAATATCGAGTTCGGCTACGAACACACAACTGTGACGGCGCACACATCGTCGCGATCCCTCGACTCAGGATCCGGAGCAGCTACGATCTTTCGATCCGGTTGACTCCGGTGGAATCGGCCTCGTTACCACGGCGGAGCGGTCTTTTATACAGCTCCGGCATGGTTTTCCGACACGTGATTGTTTAGCAACAACAACTGTTGTTGCTAACGTGTACACGTGTCGGACGTGTGCGCCGCGCGTGGAAATTGTTTATGTGGCGCTGAGCGCTGTTTTGCGGCCGACGGATGTTCGGTCGGCCGCGGTGTTTGCCTGGGGAGATGCATCGTTACATAATGACGAAACTATCCTCTTTCTTTCTCTTACGATTTTTGATAAGAAACGAATAGAAAATAAAAGAAACCTGCAGAAATATTATAAAAAAATTACAAAATCGTTGAACATCTTGTTTTCTAGAAATTGATGTATAATATACACAATTTTTGATAATGATTAAAGTGTGTGACAACTAACCTATGAAAATTTTACAATATTGTATGCGCTATATTTCCCCTTGTGCCTCTTGGTTAGATATTTGTTTTGAGATA
>NW_014554400.1:71483-77007 GCF_001313825.1 Dinoponera quadriceps | reverse complement strand
CTTCCACTTACAGGCTTGTTCCCTCTATTCTTATATCTCTATGGTTCTAAACGAACATAACTTCAAAATGGCTGAGCGGTCAAGATCGAGGATGAGGAGAAGATTGGAATATAACTGATGAGCAGCGATTATTGGAAGTTCTTGCGCTGGACGTACGCCAGCCGAAATAATTGAGTTCTTCAAATGTCCGAGTTCGAAAGTTATCGCTTTACGAAATTTCCGCTAAATACAACACAGACTTTTATACGTTAAATAAATACAGACTTTCCATTGAATACAAGACTTCAGAGAAGTCTAAAGAAGGTTCTGCAAAACCGTCGAGGAAGAGTTTCAAGAGCTATTCAAGGGAGAGGTCGGCAAGGACTCCGGAAGTTATCTAAAGGACTCAAGAGCTGATCGCAGAAGACCCAAGGCAATCTATTAGGAAATTGGTGACAATTTCGTGAGTGAGGCTATCATGCGCCGAATAGCCGAAGGGGACCTACGGTACAAGTCATCCCAAGCAGCACATAAATGTTGGAGGAACGTTCATTTTACATTCACATGGTTTGGTTATATTCAAAAAAAGTTGGAACGTTCGAAGAACATATGTTTTAGAACCTTTAATATATATCTTACGTAGCAAAAGTGTCGTAGTATCACCATTATGCTGCTTTGTTACATATTAATGTTATTAATATATTAATATCTGTTAATATATTAATATCTTTTAGCAATTAATATATTTTTTAAATAATTTGTTATAAATAGACATATTTAAACTTCAAGATATATGTATTTTAATTAAAAAATGAAATTGTAGCAGAGCAGCATAATTGTGATAATACGATACTTTTGCTACGTCAGATATATATTAAAGATTCTAAAACGTATGTTCTTCGAACGTTCCCACTTTGGTTGAATATAACTAAACTAAACTAAGTGAACGTAAAGCGAACGTTCCTTGAACATTTACGTACTGCTTAGGATACGTCATAAAGGTACGACAGATGCTGTCTGAGGCTTCTAGAATGAAGAGAGTTGTTCGCTGCAACTTGCTTGTGTGTTCGTTAAGAAATGAGGTTGCGGGACGCGTCAGATTTTTTTTTAACAAGAAAATGTTTATCGTTGACGCAAAAATGAACCGTAGGAATGACCGTTGGCTTGCCTATGACCTCGAAGATGTCCCTGTTGTAACTTCCAACCAGTGTTCACGTCTTAAGTGTTGTCTCCAGCGAGGGTGACGTAATGCCGCCACATTTTTTAAATAAGGGAGAAACCGTCATAAAGGAAATATATATACGCATTCTGACAATAGTAGTCAAGCCATGGGTACTGTGGCCTCCAGGAAGCCATACATCTTCCAATAGGACGGCGCACTAGCTCACATGAGACATTTTGTCCAAAGCTGTTCGACAACGTCGACATGTTTTGGAGAAAAGAGTTTTGGCCTCTGAATAGTTCAGATTTAAATCCGTTGGACTATTACGTGTGGAGTGTGATTGAAAGAGTCACTAATAAATCGAGACATCCTAATGTGGCATCTCTCTAGGCCGCTATTGAAGCAGTATTCTTCAATATGGACAAGCCGGCGTTGCAGAGAGCGTGCAATCGCTTCAGGCCTAGGATCGGAGCAGTAATTGCGGTAAACGGTGGTTACATTGAATAATTTTTGTCAATAACAGTTCCACAAATGACATAAAAAAGGTTTTTGTAATTTTGTACGTTTGACCAATAAACTTTTGTTACATTGTTTATTTTGTCCGGATTTAGCTGACGTATGTATTTGTATATATGTATATATTTGTATATATGTATTATAAAAATAATATATTTATGTTACAAAAATAATACATTTATGTTATAAGAATAATATATAATATATGATTATAAATTTTGTTTTTATATAAATAAATTTTATAAATAAAATATTTGATTTTTTATTCTAATCTTAACCTAATTCTCGCCCTAACCTATAATTAGGACAATGAGCTGATGTCTAAAAGATAATATGAGGGATAACTAAAATATGTCTAAAAATAGCTTCCAAAGTAATTAAAAGAATGTTTAAAAGAAGCCTCAAAGACTCCTGAAAAATATCTATAATAATTCATCTTTAGTCATCATATAGATTAGACTTATAAGTGACTCAGTTCGGGTCATCCGATGACAAGTCAGCGGTACACGATGCTTGTTTTCGTGCTGGAATGCTTGTTGGATAGAAATACTGTTTTCTGATTAGTGCATTTCCAAATGCCAAAAATGAATGACAATACACCAATCAAAAACGTAATATTTCCATCGAGCAAGCAATCCAGCACGAAAACAAACATTGTGTGCAGCTGGCTTTAATCATAATCCCATCGATTAAACGCTCTCAGTAAAAGATATCTTTAACGAAAACGTGTTCAGTTTTAGTAATCCTTTTAGACGACTTTGTGCTATCTGGGTCGTAACCTCCTACTAGAATTAGTTTTTGAAGATCTGAACAGATTTAGAAAATAAAAAATGCATATTATTAAAAACAATTACGCTTCTAATTAGTTTCACGGTAGCATGCTTAAGTTATCAATAAATTTTCTGTACAATTAGAAATGTCAGATCTTTCTGGCATATATTATTTATCAATGTTTTGTCATATGAATCCAATTTTCCTATTCCTAGGACATTTGTACACAGTACATTTATCACAGTTCACACTAGATCCATTGACGTACTCGGCGACTATTGGCTCATATTGTGAAAATATTAAGAAAATAGAATAAAGTCTAAATTCCAATCTACATTCCCAATCATAGCCTACAAAATGTCGATTGGAGTTTCATGTTTCAATCTGATATCCAAACTCAACTTTCAATTTTAATCCATAGGGTATGTTCGGGGAAACACTATTAGAGCTAAATGCTGTTCTGCCGTGCAGCTATGAGATAGTACTAAGAAATACGATCATGACGTCACTAGTGGTAATGTTTTATGTCATAATTTCGTACTGTAAACGTTATTCCTTTCGAGGTAATGTAATGGTAGCGTTAGTGTTTGCAAGCTCCGTGAACACCCAGAACTGCACAACATTATGGTTACATTTGAGGAGTACGCAATCAACGCTAATGCGTTTTATTTTTGCTCTTCATTAGATATACAACAAGGATATAATGACTTGTTAGCACTTAGTGCTAATAGCGCGCTCCTCGAACACACTTTATATATTATAACTCCTGTACATGAATGTCGTATATTAATATAAGTACATCGTATTCGTTATTTTATTGTTATTCCCGTACGTAATGGACAGTTGTGTGAAAATAAGTTTTAGTATGTTGAAATTAAAGGCAAATTTAATCTATGATATTTACCTAATCTAAAAGGAAAGCTTAACTCCAAAAAGAATAGAAAAAAAAAATAGAAAAAGATATAAAATGACGAGATGTACAACGCAGGTATTGGTCTGTTTTTTTTAGTTGCTGTTGTATTGATGTAATATGTTAGAGTGAGACAAAATACACTTTTCTCACTCTAACTTATTGAAATAGTTCAGCAGGACAGTTAAAAAGAACAGACTAAATGCTAACGCTACGTTAATACCATTCGTGGAGCTTGTTATCACTTTGTTGTTATTGATCCCACGAATAGCATTAATAGCGTTTGCGTTTAAAGCGCTAATAGTATCTCTCCGAATGCACCCAGTGTAATAATGATTTACGATCAAGTGAAAAAATTTACAATCCAAATCTAACTTCATTGATCGATTTTTAATCCCCAATTCGCAATCCCAATCTTTAACCATAATCTGATACGGGCCTTAAACTTGTTCTGACTAGGACTTAAGCCCATATGGGATTATGGATTGAGGATTGAGATTGAATTGAATTTGGCCAATCAGTGCGAAATAAACTGAATTAAAATTTAGTGAAATTTAGTGAATTTTGCACTGATGGCCAAATTTCAATTCAATCTCAATCTCTAATCCGTAGTCTGATACGGGCTTCAGGCTAGTTTACAAAAGAGTCTTAAGAAATTAACCAATCACCATTGATTATTTTTTTATAATTTGATTGTGATTGGTTAATTTCTTAAGACTTAGGGCTTAAAGCACTTTTTGTAAACTAGGGTCAGTATTCATAGTCGGATCTTATATTTAAGAGATGCTTTCCAGCAAAGAACACTATTACACAGTGTGAGCACAAAGCTATTTTATTGATTACATATTATCTAAGTTATCCTCTAAGATAACATGCAACTAATAAAGTAACTTTATGACTACTATAACTAATTTATGTTTACACTGTGTAACACTGTCTTCCTTGTTGGAAAGCACTCAAGATCTGACTAGGAATATCGGCCAATGACATGTGCAACTGCGCCGCCTAGCATCGTGAGCGCGAGACTTCATAGGAGATCTCAGCGCTCGTCGTTGCGGTCGAGCTAGGTCGATTACCAGCGTTTTGTACATAGCACCGTGAGAGTGCGTAGTATTCAGTGGGAAAAATGGTGGTTATTTGGGTGTAGTCGGGGCGAATTTTCTGCAACACAAATGTGAGTACCGGCTGGCTAAGGGATTTACGAATGCTGTTTGTTGATACACAGCGAGGCTAGTATGATCGGGTGTGTGTCGGAGGTAATGAGAATACGAGATAGCGGACGGACACTCGTTCTCTCCCGCATGAAAACTCGAGACCGAAGTAGGTACTGTTCATGCATCTCTCTCCGCATGACATGTACATCGCGTGGATCTTTACGCGATACTTTATCAGTCAAAAATAACGGCACGCTGCGTGACGTCTTGCGGACGTCGCGGGATCGGCGTTTCTTCGTCTTCCTGGCGTACTGTCGCGTCCGCGGAACGCGCAAAACGTGTCCCGACGCGATATTTTTGGGATAGA
Organism: Dinoponera quadriceps; assembly: GCF_001313825.1. Taxonomy (NCBI): domain Eukaryota; kingdom Metazoa; phylum Arthropoda; class Insecta; order Hymenoptera; family Formicidae; genus Dinoponera; species Dinoponera quadriceps. Next base: position 72,148 of record NW_014554400.1, on the reverse strand, counting down.
TGTCACATTATCTCGTCGCGGTGTCTTACACAGCGGTGTGTGCGTGTCACGGATATGTGTTTGCATTTATTGGACTTGATGCGAACGCTTCTGTATGCAATCTCTCTTGGCGTTGTATTATACGCGCTTCTTTCGCGTGACAGCGGTGCACGCTGCCGAGTTGTATTGATGGGATATATATGTATTTGCGACGTGTCGCGGTACACACATACGTGCGCGCACATTACACACCACACATGCGCGCACGCACACACGCGCGCACGAGCACGCACACGCTCACGCTCACGTTTCTCGGGACTCCCTACTAGCCGCTATATACTGTCATATTTTTCAAGCAACGTATCCCATGATGCTTGACAACATTCTGCGGCTTTAACAGCATAAATTTCTTCGTGTCTGTGTTCGACATGTGTTCATATGTATAGTCCTTATCAATTGCTGAATGTTCCTATCATATGTATTATTTTTTTAATTAATGTGTTGATAGTTTGAAAATGAATTGATTTATGGGCAATGGCCTCTGTTTGGAACCCATGCATCGATTGTACAATCTGTCACTCTTGTTTTTATTGCTAAGTGGATAGCTTTTAAGTCAAATATTGATAATTGAAAATATTTGTAAACTACAGTACTTTATATATATATATATATATATATATATATAT